>NW_025375667.1:0-14323 GCF_016433145.1 Gracilinanus agilis
CCCATATAATAAGGCTCATGTGGACTGGAAAAGAATCCATGTCCCCTTTATTTAGTAACCAATTTTCGTTAAATGGAAGACATTCCTTGGAATTCCGAAGGACAAAGGAAATGTAAAAGGCAGTAGATTGGCTGTAGCCTTATGATCTAAGATACTGACACTGTAATTCTCTCTAATATATAGGCCCTAATATAAAAATTAATGTTCTATGTGAAAAATGAATTATCACAAATCTTTATCAAAACAAATGTTTTTGAAATATTTATTTGCAAAATTTTTTAATACTCTTAATAAATTGCATAGTCAATATAATTTGTTTTTGACTAAGCATATAACTCTAGGAGTTGAAGAGGTCATTAAAAAAAAACAAGCAAAAGAAATGTCTCTATCTTAATTATAAACTGGGCTGAGATTTCAGAATAAGCTGATTAAAGAGAAACTATACCTCACTGATAATTGATGAGGATATATCATGAAATACTTTCCATTGCTTTAGAATTCAGAAGAAGAATTAATGACAAAATGACTCACCAGCAGTTAGTCAATCATGAATAGTCATTGTCTTGGTTATTGACCAGTGTAGGACATTTTAACCAAATCAGATCAACCTAAGCAGATTGTGAATAGTTTTTCAACACAAAATGTATTATAACTTTAAAGATAGTAGACTATACAGTGACTGGAAATAAATTAGGAAAGGTATTGCAAAAGGGATTTCTTTCTCCTTCTGAGTGGTACTTGAGATCCTACCTAAATCCAAGATTTTAATAAAGAAAAAACAATGGTGAACTTCACATGCAAAATGACAAGAATTGGGAATTAAGAATACAGTCTTGGGGGCAGCTGGGTATGTCAGTGGATTGAGAGCCAGGCCTAGAGACAGGAGGTCCTAGGTTCAAATATGGCCTCAGATATTTCCCAGCTGTGTGACCCTGGGCAAGTCACTTAACCCCCATTGCCTACCCTTACCACTCTTCTGCCTTGGAGCCAATAGTTGTCTTGGAGTTAAAAAAAAATAAAGTATTTAAGGAACATCTAATCAGAGAATTGGAGAATTGGAAGAGAATACATTATATTTTTACCCACATATATCACAAAGACATCATTACTACACCATAGCTAAAAAGTGACTACCCATTCAATATTACCTGCCATGAATTAAAGACTAAATATTCTTCATCTCCCATTGAATTTCTTTCGAATTTTCTCATAAATGCTTCATGGAGAGCCCAAGCCACAGCATAGACAGTGTTGTAGATGCTGTAACTCAAGCCAGACATGGTCATTTCAAAAGAACACAGAGGCAAAGTCTCCAAAGAAGCATTTGGTGAACATATGCCTTGCTCTTCATTTTCTAGTTGATCTGAGCACCTAAAGACTGACAGCCAGAATCCCCTAAGTAAAATGTCATCTGGATATTTAGAAGGTTTAACAGTTCTAAGAAAAGTCTTGAACCCAGGGATTTCATTTGTCAAATATGAAAATGTGAGAGCACCATGAAAATGATGACCTTGATGATAAACAGGTCTCATGGTAATGTCCCAGTGAGATGTAGCAATCCAAACCTTCTTTATATAGAATATAGGCATTTGTGAGTATCTGAGAACCATTAATGAATCGGCATCACCGTGAACGACAATCACTTCACTTGATGATACTAGGATCCTGGCCATGAAGTCCTCATGTGATACTATATGTCCTCTTTCACTGACAGGGATCTTCTCTGTGAAGGACACACAAACACGATTCTTTAACATTGCCTCTCTAATTTCCCACAGAAATTTCTCACCTCTTATATCATCTGTGGCAACTAGACCTATCCAGTTCCATTTAAAGTACACCATTAAGTGGACAAGACCTTGGTGAAGAGAAGAGTCTTTAGGAGCCATCTGATAGAGGGAAGGAAACTGGATCTTGTCACTAAGAATGGAATCAAATGGACCATAGCTGATCTGAATGAGAAAGAAACATGAATCAGTTTGGCCCATGACACTGCTGACAGAACTGAAATAAAATGAAATTTTGTGGATTGGCATTTTTGTTTATTCAATACATTATGTATCTTGCAATACAGTTTATGATAGGTGGTATTTTAGTCTCTGAGTCTCAAAATTTATCTCTTTTTATGAGCCTTCAAAAAGGTAATAATTTGATGAAGACAGATATCTGAGAATCTGATGTTACCTCTATCCTAGTCAAAGTGCCTTCTGTATAATTTCAAATGTGAAAGGGAATTCCTTATTCTCTTTGTGTACTTTGAGTCAACTCTTTCTTTTAGTACCCTTACTTAGTGCCTAGATAGCCATTAAGTAAAGAGAGCTCCATCCTTTTAACCCAATTAGGTGGAACCGTGTGAATCCCATTATAAAAAGGTTTACACATTTGAGAGGCCTGTAATAAGAATTAACACCTTCAGAGGTGAGAAGTGGATTCCATAAGACACTGCCTCCCTTGGCAGTGCTGGGCAATTTGGAAGCTGTGATTGGCCCCTGTGAAGAGGTGAGGGGACAAGAAGCTACTATAAAAGGCCCTGAATTTCTGGTGCTGACAAATTGGCTTCAAGAAGAGAGTAGGCTTCAGGAAGAGTCCACTTCAGGAGTCATCTTCAGCTCGAGCAGTCTTGACCTGTCTCTTGCAGGCAACTTTGATGAGTAAAATAGCTAACATTCCTTTCATGACTTCCAGAGAGTTAAACTTTGGTGGAGAGGGTTAACAAGTCATACCTGGCTGAGTAAATACAAATATTTAAGAACATAAAGCATAGGACAGATCACTCAGGTGCTCAATTGCTTACTTACTCTCCCATTCACTTTGAACCATTAAAAATAGTGCTGGAAAAGACATTCCCTTCTTGAACCAAGATTATGTAGTGAGGAATACTCTGAGCTTGCCCAAACACACTTCCAGAAAAACTCAAATAAAAAAGGCACAAAAACAATTTTGGAGTAGAGAAATCAATAAAAGAAAAGTTAAAACAGTGATCTAGCACAAGACAATGTGAATAAACAGCAGGAGGACCCCACATCAGAAGGAGAGAAGAGATGGGTAATGTAGCTTATGCTGAACCTCTGTGAGCCACTAAGGAGGGGAGTGGAATTCAGCTCACTTCATATAATATAAGGGAGTTCCTAAGACAATAACAAACCAAATTTGAGAATTCCCATTCAAAAGGGTAAATACTACAAGCTTTGAAGAAAAAGTAAAATATTGTGGAGCCACAGTCATGATTACATAGGACCTAGGAGCTTATATATTAGAAGAAGAGAGGGCTTAGAATATGATTTCTGTAAGGCAAAAGATTTTGTATGACATACAAGAATCATCTACCCAGTGAAACTGAGTGTAATTCTCCCAGGGGAAAATGGATATTTAATAAAATAGACAACTTCCAAATATTCCTGGAGAAATAACCATATCTGAACAAAAAATTTGAGGATGAAATACAAGACTGAGGAAAGCATAGAAAGTTAAACAGAAGAGAAGAAAACTCAAGGGAATTAATAAAGCAAAATTGTTTACAATCATACATAGAAAAGTGTTACTTATGACACTGATTACATATGAGACTTAAGGCACATAAAGCACTTAAGATATTTAAGGCACTTAAAATATTTAAATCATTTAAGTATTTAAGATAATACTACAGATATTTAAGAATTTCATCACTCTAAGGACAGGGAGATAGATTAGAGGGCAAGGAGTAAGTGGGATGATATCACAAAAAAGGAGGAGGTGAGAAAAAAACAGAAAGAAGAGAAAAAATGAGATGAGAGAGGGTCAATGATTTCTCATCAGAGGCATGTAATAATTAATTCAACAGGAGGAAAACTGGAGTTCAGGCAATGCATAAATGATACTCATCAGGATTAGCTTAAAATGACAATAAAATCCACACTCAGTCATTTATACAAATTTGCCCTATTCTATCAAGAAGAAGGAGGGGAGGTAGAATAAGAGAGGTGGTAAAAAAAAGTATGGGAGAATTTGGGGAAGACTGTGTTCAGAAGCAAAAATATCTGTAAGCAAGGAAAAATGAAAGGAGACAAAGAGAAACGGATAAAGAAGAACTATAAGATGGAGGGAAACACACAGTAATCATGACTGTGAATGCAAATGAGGTGAAATTACACATCAAATGGAAGGGGATAGCAGAATGGAACCCCAAATCCTACAATAGTCTATGAGAAACACATTTAAAGTAGGGAGTTACACAAAGTAAAGGTAAGAAGCTGGGGAAGAATTTATTATGCTTCAGTGAAAGTAAAAAAAAAAAAGGAGGGTATATCCATTTATGATCTTAGTCTAAAGAAAAATTTGAAAATGACCTAATTAAAAAAAAGTAAAGGAAGGAAATTATATCTTGATAAAAAATATCACACACAGTGAAGTAATAAGAAAACTATACCTATATGCACAAAAAACTTAGCACTTAAAAGAAGTTATATGAGTTAAAGGAAGGAATAGACAGCCAAATTATTCACATGGGGGGTGGGGCAGCTGGGTAACTCAGTGGATCAAGAACCAGGCCTAGAAAGGGGAGGTCTTAGGTTCAAATCTGGCCTCAGACACTTCCCAACCGTGTGACCCTGGGCAAGTCACTTGACCCCCATTGCCTACCCTTACCACTCTTCTGCCTTGGAACCAATACACACTATTGATTCTAAGACAGAAGGTAAGGGTTTAAAAAAAATTATTCACATGGGGAACCAGAAGTTTCCCTCTCAGATTTAGATCAATCCAACCAACAGGAATACAATTTAGAAAGTGAATAAAATTTTTGAAATTTTGTATATAACAGACATTTAGAGAATATAACTTTTTCCTTAGCAGCACACAAAACCTTCACAAAAATTGATAATTGTAACAGTGTAAAAGCCTCACAACAAAATGCAGAGAAGCAGAAATATTAAATACATTTTTTTCAGATCATAATGTTATAAATTACATTCAACAAAGGGCTGCAGAAAGAAAAGAGTAATGATTAATTGGAAATCAAATAGTCTTATACTAAATAATGAGTTGGTCAAAGAATGAATAATAGGGGAAAATTAACAATTTAATTTCAGAGAAAGGGAGACAATTTCCAAAAATTTATAGGATGTAGCTAAAGCAGTACTTAGGTGAAAATGTTATCAATTAATACTTATATCAATAAAATACAGAAAGAGCAGATCCATGAATTGCACATGGATCTTAGAAAAGCAGATAATGGAACAAATTAAAAACCTCCAATTAAACCATTGGACCCAGATTCTGGAGTCCTTCCCAGGTTTGGTTGTGGCAGGAAACACACTGACAATGCAATATGCAAGAAGAGGCCCGTTTATTCTCTAGCCACAGCTAGGGTCAGTAAGCAGAAAGGCTTCCGCAGTTACTGACCCCATGGTTTCTTCAGTCAAGGGTTTATATAGGAATATTGGGGAGGGGGTTTGGAACATACGTCATCAAGGAGAGGTATTAGGAAACATCTGGTAATTATCAAAAGGTGCGTCAGGGATAGGGAATCAGGAAGTATCTGGTTGCCATCTATCAAGGGAGGACAGGGTCAGGGGGTCAGGGACCATTCATCAAGGAGGTGTTAGTGTCAGGGGTCAGGAAGCATCTGGTTGCCATCCATCAAGGGGAGTCAGAGTCAGGGGTCAGGAAGCATCTGGCAACCATCCATCAAGGGGGAGATAAGGAAAACAGTTATGTTTTGGGAACTATTTGGCCTGGAGATTAATTTTAGGACTATCAGAGGGGAAGGTAAGAAAGACATTTATGTGCTGGGAAACATTTGAGGCTGGGGCTTTCATGACACTGAACAAGGTGGGGACCAGGAAGCAGCTTACTGAACATGGTAGAAATAGTTCAGTAGTCTATCAGGCTGATTTTTAAATCCAACAAAACATAAATTGAAAATACTGAAAATGAAAGGAGAGGTGAATTAGTAAAATAAATAGGAGTTGATATGAGAAAAAACAATAAAATAAATAAACGGTTCCTTAACTTGATTTAAAGAAAAGAAAACCAAATTACCAGTACCAAAGATTAAAAAGGTAACTGTATAGCAAATGAAGAAGAAATTAAAGCAATTATTAGGAGTTGTTTTCCCAGTTATATGCCAATAAATCTGGCAATTGAAGTGAAATGAATCACTATAGGTAAAAGGGAAAATAGAATACTTAAACATATCTAAGAAAAAGAATTTTAACAAGTAATGAATGAATTCCCAAATGAAAAATCATCAGGGCTAGATGAATCCTACCAAAAATTTAAAGAACAATTCATTCCGAAAAAAGAAGAATTTAAGACCAAATAAGAAAAAAACAATATTATGAGTTATGAAATTATTAGTTTTGAAATTAAAAAGTTTTCAAACAAACAAATCAAATGCAAACAGATAAGAATTGGAACAAAGAAATGGGGAAAATCATATCAAAAGTTACTGACAAGCATCTTATTTCTTAACAATATACAGAACAGAATCAGGTTTATAAGAACAAAAGTTACTCTTCAACTGATAAATTGTCAAAGGTTATTAAGTGGCAATTCTCAGATAAAGAAATTAAGACTATCTGTAGACACATGAAAAAATGCTCCAAATCACTACTGATTAAAGAAATCTGAATTAAAAAACTCTGAGCATATACAGAGTCAATATAATAAAGCGATAATCCTACATAAACTCTTCTACTTAATCAATGACATCTCAATTAAATGAACAAAAAAAGGGCTAGAAAAAAATTCTTTTGTAAAAACAAAAGAAAATAATGAAAAATGTCAAAGTAGATCTAGCAGAATGAGATTTTAAACTCTACTGTAGAACAGCAATTAACAAAATTATTTGTTACTGGCTAAGAAATAGAAATGCAAATCAGTGGAACAGAATAGATATGCAACAATAACTTTTTGTTTGACAAAGGTAAAGTTCCAAGAATTTTAGAATAAGAATTCACTATTTGTTTAAAATTGTTGAGAAAACAGAAAAGCAGTTTGATCAGAAACTAGATATAGACCAATATCTTATACCACTTACCAAGATAAGAACCAAATGTATATGTGTTGTAGATATATAGGGTTATATATAGGTAAATAAATCAGAAGAATAGGGAACATAGCTACTAGATTTATAGATCAGAGAAGAATTTATGAAGAAACAAGAGAATAAAAAACATGAAATTTAAATGGGTACATTTACAACAAATGAAGTCCAAAAGCAGATTGAAGTATAATAGTCTTTGGTTTCTTGTTGAAATTCTCTCTAGCATAAGCAACATGTGTCTTGTTTCACAACATATCATAAAGGGAAATATTTATTATATGACAAGGAATATACAACCTATATCATATTAACAGTCTTCTTGGGGAAAGGGAAGGTGTGGGAGGGAGAGAGAAAACAAGGATTGAAAAATGTCAGAAAATGAATATTAAAAATTCTATTGACATGCAATCAGAAAAAAATTTAAACAAAAAACTCAACACTTCTCAATAAATTCAATCATAACATTAATGGCTAAATGATATTTAAAGGTGAAGCATGTAGAGTGAGACATAATAGATTGATTAATCATGCAAATAGAAACCCAGGCACTTCAGTTCTTGTCCTTATTATTCCATTAGTGTATTGTGTAATGTTGTGTAATGTTGAGCAAATATTTTAACTTTATGATCCTCAGCAATTTCAAAAGCATAGTGGGCAAGTCTATGCAGGTCCCCACTCAGATTCTTTCATCATTTGGAAGCTCACTTTAACTCAGTTCCTTGCTTTATAATCTAGATGATGCTCTAGGATGACTGAGAGATCTGTATGATTCAAAAACCCCTGTGGTCAAATCTTGCTAGAGGAACTTAGCTCCATGATGTTGAAAAACAACTTGATTTTTCTCAGTTTCAATATCTTACTCAACAAAATACAGGATAGAATTAAAACCTGCCTTTTAGGTTTGTTGTGAGGATAAAAAGAAATGCATATGGAAAGTAGTTTTCAAACCTAGAAGCACTATATCAATTTACCTTCTTGTTGTTTAGGTATTATTATAGATTTTATTGTTTGGGTCGATAAAAGCACAGTATAGGTCAGGTAATATCACTCACCTGTGGAAACTTGTAGAGGTCCAGCAGAGTCCCCATCTGGATAGACAGAGCTGATGTGGCCCCTCCAATAACAGCCACAGACCTTTCCCAGTCCTTGCAGTTGTAGTTAGGGATGAGCTGCTTCTGCCCAGATAACCACTTCAGGCTACTCTCTAATGTCTTCTCATCACTGTGGTAGGTATTGTAGAGGTGGAATCCCAGGGAAATATTGGGCAACAGATGGGGATCTCTGTTAATCTCCTCTACAGCAAAAAGTAGGGCCAGAGCCTGCTGGTAATTTTTGTGGAGCCACCTGTGGGAGTGAGTGCAATAGAATTCTATTAAAGTCTACAAAATAATACTTTTCTGAAGGGGGAATTCTCCATCCATGTGAGTCAAAATTAAGAACTCCAATAGTTGTTCACTTCATTTCATTTGTATTAAAATGTCCTTCCCCATTAACTTTGTTGATACATTTTTGTCTTTTTGCAATTCCTAAAATGGTGAAGACTATTGGCTTTAAGTTTTTATGGGACTGCAACTGTCTGAGTCATTCACTCCACAAATAGATATTAAACATCTATTATGTACTCAAATCTGTAGAAGATGTGGATGGTGCTTCTCCCTAAAAGAACTATTCTGTAGCAGGAGAGAGAATAGTTACCCGATAAATGGTCATACAAATTGGGAGAGAACTTGTTAAAAATGAATGGCACCAAGATGAAAGAAAGCTGAAAAGGAGGTCCTATGCCCCCTGAAGAAATGAGGGAAATATTCATTGGTGGTATCGTGGGCTATGAAAAGTTAGCTGATTTTGAAACATGGATATTTGAGTAAGAGACCATTTCACTGGGAGGAAATAATACAAACAAGCTCCCACAAGTGTGGGAAAAGGAGATACTACCTACACATATGAGCCCTCAGTAACTTACTTGGGGGTTCTATCCATCACCAATAAAAGAAAAGTTATTTACTCAAATTTCCCTCCACCATCACTTCCTTTCTTTACTATACAGGAACTGAGAAGGATAAAAACCTAGAAATTTCACAAAATTCTTTGACCAAACAAAGCAAAGAAAATATATACCTCTGATTTTTCAAAATATTTTAAAGAAGGACTAACTGGATGGCTCAGTTGATTGAAAACCAGACCAAAGACGGGAGGCCCTGGCTTTAAATTTGGCTTCAGATACTTCCTAGCTGTGTGACCCTGGGTAAGTCACTTGACCCCCTAACCTAGACCTCACCACTCTTCTCACATAGTATTGATTCTAAGATGTAAGGTAAGAGTTTGTATTAAAAAATTTTAAACCTGATAAGATTTCTCCATCAGTTGCTATGTCTAAGATAATTTAGGACTGTTTTAACAGAGGTAGAATATTTGCATGACAAATTCTCAAATTCTGGCTATCTCACATTACACGAGAGCATTCACAGAGCTTTCAATTATATCTTGAGAAACCATTTAATAGGCTTCTGAAAACCTAAAACACTGGGTCCATTTCCTCCCTTTGCCCATTTTCTGCTTAATGAGAAACAGGAAGGACAGAAAGAGGCCCCCACTGTAACCAAGAAGTACTTTTCTCAAGAACAAAATTCAGTGAAATCAATATAATTTAAAAGCTTATTTGATTTAGATCTGAAATTTTGTTTAATGTTTCACCAAGAAATGGTGAACCTCCTTTTCCACTTAAATCGACCATTTCAGCTAACTAAGTGAAAAATTAAGAAAGAACAGGAAGAAACTTGTTGAAGCAATAGAAAGGTAACCATTGACTAAAATGCTTTAATTAGTTTGCCTTTTAGACAAAAATGAAACAATAAATATTTATAAGAGGAAAGTAACCCCTCTTTATTCCTAACAATATAACAGGATTCAGAAGAATCTATAGAGACTGAAAAAGAGACAGAATTGAAGACAGACATATGGAAGCTTTTGGCAAACAGGAAGGAACAGAAGAATAAGTTAGAATGCTCTTCTCCAAAAGTATTATTATCTGATGTACTTCACTAACTTCTCCCACCAACAAAAGACAGAGTCAACTGCTAACCTGCTTCTACTTAGCTATTACTAAGGGATACTTTCAATAATTGGTATATTTTAGACTGAACCAAAACTTTGGCCAATGCAGACTTACAGAAGATTGGGAGTTGACATTGCTAAACATGGATATTTTTCTCTAGAAATTAGAGTTTCTGACAAGGGAAATGATAATGAACAAAGCACAGATCTAAGTCTTGTTCATCAGCACAAATGTCAAAAGAGCTCATTAAAGTTGCAGAAAATAAATCCAGTTCTAATTCTACTGGATGCTTCCAGTTTAGCAAAACTGACAAAAAGAAACAAAAAAAATTCTCTCACATATTGCTTGGCATAAATTAGAAAAAATCCAAATATCACAAGAAATAGCAGGCCTCACATTAATATATTTTAAAAACTTATTCAATACTGACTACAACCAGGGCATTCCGCCCTCTTCCCAATGAACTCAAATCTCCTGAGGCCCAAGTTTAAGACCATGTACCAAGATGGTCTAGTCATTTTTGTTGGGGCTATTTGACCTGGATTGTGCTGTCTTGGATATGTAATCAATGTCAAACATAATCCAAAAAAATAATAATTCCACACACCCACAAGAGGTGTTTATTTTCCTCAGAGCAGAGTATTCTCAACTGTTTACTTCCTTACTCTTATCTCTGCTTCTGCAGCTCAGAGTATGTTTCCAATAGCAGATGAGTGGGAGGAATGAAGGATCTTCAGTGAAGAAGGAATCCTTAAGACCCCCTAAAAGGTTATGAGCCCTTCTGATCAGACAGACAAGTACAGAGAGGGGATATAGGAAGATATGTGGGGAAATATGGATAATAGGAGGAAATAGGCTACATTCCTGTCGATGGGGAAGAATTCTTCTCTTCCAATATCCATAAACTCAACAATAATACCTCTGCCTAAGATTAAGGAGGGACTCAGGGCTGATAATTTCTAGTACTTCACAGTATTAACAATTCCCGAGCCCTTGGGGTCCATAGACTTTAATTATTTCCACAGCTTCTATCTCATGCTGCATGGGCTTGCCCTTCTGCTCCATCTACAAGGACCTCTTTTTAATCATCAAAGTGAAAATGAGACCAGACATATAGAAAGGACTTACTGATAAGGCTTACAAGCACTATTAGATGGATTTTGAAATAGTTCTGCACCTATTCCACTAGTCACTTCAATTGAGAACAAGGATATAAAGATCCCAATCATCAGGTCCCCATCTTGGGAAATAATGGGGTTAATCTGGTTGAAACAAGGGACCTTCGTTGTCCTCTGTCCAAATCCTGGAAGCTGCAGGAGCAGAGATAAGAGTAAGGAAGTAAGGAGTTGAGAAATGCTTTTCTGAATGGGAGGCAGCATCTCCCTGAAAACTGGGCAAAGTTTTAAGCCTGGGAAAACCAAGGAGCCACTCAGTCTAGCCCAAAATCAACTGCCTCAGTCATAGACAGATGGGAAACTTCTCCCATCAGAAATGACTTGTTCCTCTGTACAAGCCAAAGCTCTGGTCTGCCTGCCACACCTAAAGAAACCCAATACAAAATTAAGCAGGCCCCTGTTCCAAACAAGGACAATGGTGCAAGAACACTGGAGGCTTTTATAGTTTCACCAGATCTTAAACTGAACTCTCATAGCAGCCTCCTTTTTCTTTCCTTATGGCAATCACTCCTACTTAGTCTCCAGAGAAGTCTTGGTCCCTGAAGAATCCTGGCGACCAGACTGCCTGGGGCATCTACACTTGAGTCTCTGCATCCAAGAGGACAAAAAACAAAAAAACAGAAACCCAAAGTTATACATTCTTTTTTCTCTTATTCCCACTAGTAGAAACAGTAGAGAAGGACATTCTCAGGAAAATAACTTCTGAGCCTTGGGTTCTGAAAATCATCTTTGATGACTATATCTCATAAAAATGTTCTCATGGGCGACCAGATTCTTAAAAAGAAAAACTTTCAATAATGGGAACTTCTGTGGTTAACTTATAATACTGCTAGTCTTGATGTCTCCCAAATTCCCTGCATCAGGTTCAAAGTAAGACTCAAACTCATAACTCAGTGTAATCTATTATAAAGTGCTATTATTCTATGTACAATGCTTGCAAATCCTTCCTTCTACTTCTACCCACACTTCATAGACAGGACTACAGAATCATTGTCTCAGAAATAAAGAGGCCTTAGAAATTATTTAGTCTAATAGGTTAATGGCACAATTCCCCTTTCTGATATCGAGTATTCCAGACACCAAGATTCATATTATTTACCAGAGTGAGATTAAAATGACATGCTCAAATCACATATGATAAACCTGCTAGCAATTTAGGCATTTGTGGAATTGATTCAGTGATTCCTGACTATGGCTTTTCTTCATCATTCATATGAATCCATCTAGCATGATTTTCAGAGATGCCTAAAGGAGAAAGAGATATTGGAGATGGTTAGTTAGGTAGTTAGGGAGAGAAATAGATGGGGGTGGGAGAGAAAGAGAGAAAGAGAGAGAGATTAAATAAACTGGTAGGCAGACCATTTATTATTCCTTACTATGTGCCTCAGTGTGCTAAGGTCTGGAGACTAACTACAAAAAAACAAGACAATTGATCTTTAGAGGAGGGATAGAATTTCCACTGACATTGAAAAATAGAAGATATATGTAAATTATTAATAAAGAAAAATTATGGAGCATTGATGAGCCTAAAAATAAAAGCTTCAGCCCCAAATATTTTCTGCTCCCTAACCTTCTCCCTATGACAAACCTAAAAATGTTTCCCAGCTGAAGCTATCTTAACACCTTCTTGAGAAATGTTTATTACCCGGGTGAATATTTACCTCCTTGGCAATGTTTATTACCCTGATGAATATTTACCCCTTTAATAAATATTTGGCCAGGTGCTTCCTGACCCCTGATCCTGAAACCCCCCTGCCCAGATGCTTCCTGACCACCTGTCCCTGACACCACCTTGATAATTATGTATGCACCAACTCCCTTCCCCAAACCTTTCTATATAAACCCCTGGCTAAAGAGGCCTCTGGGTCAGCCTGGCCAATCTTCGTCTCTGCCACTGACCCTAGCTTCTCTGCTAGAAAATATATGGGCCTCTTCTTGCACATTGCAACGTCAGTGTGATTCTTCCTGCCACTACTGAATATGGTCGTGGAAGGAATTAAAATTTGAGTACAACAGTATGAAGTATATTTAAGTAGAGGAGGGACGTGTTCAGACCTGGTGGTAAAAAATCATTAGCCAATGGTAGCCCAATTCTTGCAATAAATTCAGCACCTTTTGACAATCCACATGGTGGCTGGTAAAACAGCTTCCAGAGGTGAGTGATGAAGTCCCAAATTCCTTCTCTGCTTCAGGGAACAGAGATCAGCTATCCTCTCTTTGTTTCATGGCAGCTTACTTCATTTTCATGCAAAGATTTTTATGAGAACTAGATCTTCAAGTGAATAAGAAATTTAAAAAGAAATGGACTCTTTTTTTCAGTGTTCAGTGAGGCATGAACTACCACAGTATTCTAGGTGGGAGAATAGGTAAAATCTATTATTTAGCTCAATGCTTTTTCTTTCTCCCCCACTGTTGTGTGGCCAAGAATGCACTACACCTCTTTTGCTGACTCTTAAAATTGTATTCTTTATCTCAGATGTTTTAGTAAAGGTCACATATACAACGAGGTTATGACCTTGTTGCTTTGGATAATCAAAAAATATTCATAGATCTTTTAGCATCTTTAGACAAGTTCAGTGAGTGATGTACCTTGAGAAGCGACCTACTTAATGAATCTCGGCAATCAATTGACCCTTGTCACTTGGACCTGAGGAACGCTGTCTTGCAATAAGAATGCAAGATTGCACACTGGCTATGCCACATAAAAGTGTATTTCATTGGGAGAATATTTTTCTGTAGTCACTGGTTTGAGCCTATTTTCCTCCATAACTGAATGGGTTTGTTGGAGGGAGAAACAATATCAAGATGGAAGAATGTAACTGTATATTTGTCCCATTATTATAGACTGAAATTCCATTTGCTTAAATGGTTGTCGCAACAAATTGATACCTTCTATCCAGCTTGAAGTACACTAGAATCCCAAGATCTCTTTTTTTTTTAAAAAAACTACTGTCTCACCATCCTTCCAATAGCACATACTTGTGAAGTTGATATTTAAGTCCACAACAGTTGGAGACTTTGGTGGTACCCAGAGGAAATCCTGTCCCTCGAGGGTCCTTCCTCCAAGAA
>NW_025375668.1:0-2924 GCF_016433145.1 Gracilinanus agilis
GGAGAGAGACAGAGAGGAGGACAGAGAGGAGGAGAGACAGAGAGACAGAGTAAGAGAGAGAAAGGGAGAAAGGGAGAGGGAGGGAAAGAGAGGGAGGGAGGGAGGGAGGGGAGAGAGACAGAAAGAGACAGGGAAAGAGATGGAGAGAGAGAAAGAGAGCAAGAGAAAGAGAGAGACAGAGAGAGGAAGAGAAGACAGAGAAAGGCAGGAGAGAGAGAGGAGCAAGAGAGGGGTGGTGAGAAAGGGAAAGGGAGGGAATACGGGGGAGAGAGGAGAAGAAAGGAGGGGGAGAGAGATATAAAGATAAGCAAAGGCAGAAGAGAACAAGCACCAAAGACTGCTGTCAAAAAAGTGTTCGTGAGAATGAAATAAATCCAGGCTGCCTTCATCCCGCCTTGGGCTCGTTTCTCCTGGGGCTCTCTAGGTTTCTTTAAACTGTTGACAGTCAAAGCCAAGCACCCCAGTTTCTTCCAGTTAAGTGTTTGGGTTCAGGCTGACTCCTGAGAGGGTGTCAGCTGGGGGAGGGAGAGGAGGAGGAGGAGGAGGGAGAGAGCCGGGCAGCGAGGCGACAACGCTTTAAAACATCCGTTAATCTTAGATTCTGACACACGAAGACGTTATCTGAGTACAATTTAAAAAACAACAACAACATTTTATTTTATTAAAGTGTAAAAGACCGACGCCCTGACGGCTGCCCGGCTGGCCGCCGCTGCAGAAGCTCGTCAGGGACAGCACGTGGAGATGGTCACGTTGATGCCCAGGTTCCCGTTATCGGCGAACAGATGTGCTATGGCTGTATCAAAAACAAGGCAGTCGCTGTTGAGGATGGCGGCGGCCACGCCGTCGTGGATGGACCGCGGCGTGGCTTCCCAGGTCAGTCTCCGGCGGTTGCCGTTCAGTTCCAGCCTGTAAGCGAAGTTCTCGGCTTGCTTGCGGGTGCCGATGAGGAGGACGATGGCGAAGAACTGCTGGTGGCCCTCGTACTTCTCCTGCTTCTCCAGCACCAGCATGAAGTGATGGCCGAAGCACGACTGCATCATCACCCAGTCGACGGCGCCCGGCAGGTTAATGTCTGTGGCCAGGAAGACGATGTCCTCGCCCTGAAGGGTGGTGATGCTCTTGTGGGCGTGCATGAGGTGGGACATGACGGCTTCCAGCGAGCCCTGCCACTTGCAGGAGGCGCCGGGGCAGGGGCAGGAGTACGGGCGGAACTCGCAGATGTCTTCATGTTCCGGCTTTTCCGTATGGTGGAGGGTCAGTGAGCATCCCGTGGTGGCGTACTGCAAAGAGAAAGACACGTGCGTGAGCCGCTCGGCGCTCTCCGAGCTTCTGGGGGAGGCTTTGAAAAATGGGTGCATCGACTTAATGAAAACATTCCCCCCCCCAATGATCAAACATCCACTAAAAAAATCCTCTCCCATCACCCCTGCCAATGGGGATAAAAAAAGAGAAAGAAACATGGAATCTGTGTATCACAGGGGAGGCCAGTCAAGAAAAACCTACTTCCACATTTTTGCATCGAAAAACAACTCATTCTGCAAGTCATTCCATCCTGCCATCACGAGGAGGGCCAAATTCCTCTTTATCAGACACCTGGAATCTGGGTTGCTCGCACAGTTGAGCAGAATTCTCAAGACTCTTTTTTTTAACCATTATCTCGTCTTACAATTGATACAAAGTATTGGTTTCAGGACAAAAAAGGCTGGGTAATAGAGGTTAAGTGACTTGTCCAGGGTTACACAGCCAGAAGTGTCTGTGGGCAGATTCGAAACCAGAACCTCCTATCTCTGGGCCACCCAGCTGCCCTTCAAGGGTCATTTTTATAATAGTATATTATATATCATCATCATCATCATAACAATATTACAATATCATTATAATTATATAATATCATAATTTAATAATTATATATCATAATGTAAAATTAGGATGATATATTGCTTTTTCTGATCCTTAACCTTCAACAAGTCATCTCATCTCTTTGAGCCTCAGTTTCCTTATCTGTAAAATCTGGGAGTTGGAATAGGTGGTCTTTAAAGCGTCATCTACATCTATGATCCTCTGACTTGATGATCTTGGGAGCTAAATCTCTGATCCTGGCACTTCTCTCTTCCCTGCTGACCTCATCTCATCCCTCCCCCTAAACACAAAACAAAACTCCCGAATGGAAAATTATAAAAAGAATCTCAATGTTGTTTGTTTGCTACATGTAAACAATTTCTTCTTCTTCTTCTTCTTCTTCTTCTTTTTTTAAACCCTTAACTTCTATGTATTGGTTCCTAGGTGGAAGAGTGGTAAGGGTGGGCCATGGGGGTCAAGTGACTTGCCCAGGGTCACACAGCTGGTACACATAAACAATTTGCAAAGTTTTGGCTACGTGATCTAGAAATGGTAGGAAATATTATTTGATTAAAGCATGCTACTGCCAACTCCTTTTCGATGTGTCGGATCACTCAGGATTTAGGAGTAGGGGAAAGGCTCAGCTCTTGCTTGCTCATTCTCACTTTATGACTCAGCTTGCTCTGTGTTCCCAAGGATATTTCAAAAGGTATGTCAGGACTGGACAGGAAGGGAGAAGGAGAAGAAGAGAGGAAGGGGAAAGCAGAGAGAGAGAGAGAAAGAGAGAAGGAAGGAGAAAAAGAGGAGAGAGGAGAAAGAAAGAAAAAGAGAAGAAAGAGAGACAGGAAGGGAGGAAAAGAGGAAGAATAGGAGGAGGAGGAGGAGAAAGACAAAGAAGGAAGAGGAGGGAGAGAAAAAAGAAGGGAAGAGGGAGGGAAAGGGGAAGGAAAAGGAGGAGGGAGCAAGAGAGAAGGAAGAAGAGGAGGAAGGAGAGAGAAGGAAAGGAGAAAGAGGAGTGGGAGAGAGAGGAAGGAGAAGAGAGGGAAGGAAAGAGAGAGAGAGAGAGAGAGAGAGAGAGAGAGAGA
>NW_025375669.1:0-3793 GCF_016433145.1 Gracilinanus agilis
TTTAAAGCTCCCTTCCTTACAGTTTATCATTGTCTTCCTCTAGGATTGAATTCTGATTTTCCTAACCTAATGAAAGTTTTTTTTTCCTCCACCAGCTGTCTTTTATTATCATTATTTATGGGAAAACACAAATAAAAATCATATAGAATGAGAAGTTGTAAAGGGCTGGAATTCTGCATTGGTGGAGATGGATCCACACATTAATGAAATCATTAAAGAAATATCAGGATAAATTACTGACTTAATTTCTACATAGGTATATTAATATCTATATATTAATGTGATGGAGAAGAAAAGTGGAGGAAAAGTAGAAAAAGGAAAAAGAAAGAAGAAATAGAAGGTAGGAAAGTAAGAAGTAAATTCTTATTTGAGTTTCTTATCTATAGAATCAGTTAAAATAATTTTTTAAAGAAAGGCATATGTGTTAATTCATAGAGAAAATGAAAAATAGTTTTATCTGTATTATTATTTCTGTTCTCTTCTGGTGTCCTGACACTCCCAAATGCCTCCACATCATTATCTTCAGACATTTGTTAGCCTCATATTTTATATTCCACAACCATCTCTCGGTCCCTATTGGCACCTGACAACAAGAATGGTTCTGAAACTTGCTCATAGTTAAATGAGTGATGATTGCTTAAAGAACTAGGATAACAAAGACCTCAATACTATTCTAAGAGGAAAATCTTAAGCAATCATCAGAAGCAGTTAAAGCTATTATTACATACCCCAAAACGGAGATGTGGAAGATATGGGGAAAATGTAATGTACAAATCATACCATCTACAAACAAGAGGTCAGGCAGGTGTAGCAACATTTCTCATAAATAACAAGAATAGTCAAGGAATTCTATAAATAAAATATAATTTAATTATTATCTGTGATGATTCCTATAATATTTTTTGTCTGTTTGTTATGTGAACTTTCTTTGGCATATGCAAAAGAAGTATTATGAAACATGGTCACTTTCCTCAGGAAGCTTGCCATCTAGTTGGTAAAATTCAAATTGTAAGTGTCATCTAAGCATAACAATTCTTTAGTTCTTAGATTAAATAATAAAATAATCTTTTCCATCTGCCCATGTAAGTATTACATTTAACTGGTGCCTATGTTGGTGATTAAAATCACTTTCAGTTTTAAAATATCTTAAAATAGCAGCCTTTCTTGTGATGATTGACAGCAAGTGGCATTTAGAAAAGAAAGCCAATGATTTCAATCTTGACATCAAATAGGAAACTTCAGTTGATATTAATTGAGCATATTGGTCCTAAAAAATACCCATTTTGTCAAATTTCCATGTTAAAAAATGTTCTCTCAAGTGGTTGAGTGTTTCAATTTACTATGAGAGAGACTGAAATTTAATCTTCACCTTTATTCTCCAAAGTTTTATTCTTTGTTCCATAAAATAACAGGTAGAAGGAAATATATTTTGAAAACATCACTTTTCCCATGACAGCAATTAGGAAAAATACTTGGTATTATTATGTTGTAAAAGTCTTAACTAGCAAATGTATTAAATACCTGCTATGTGCCCAAGAGTAAATTACTCTAAGAATCCTCTACTACAAAATATATCTCAAAAGATATCTCACTATACTCTGTGAATTTCAAGAACACTTACTGTCCTTTTTATTCATTTGACACTTTGCATATATACTATCTGTCATAAGTAATACAGTGACCCAAGTAACTTTACAGAAATGCAGGACAAAATTACCAGCTCTGCCCTAGAACTTTTATATCATTTGGTGAAGGTACAGAGTAATTCACATGGCTCTCATGACAGCTGCCAGGATACTATGGGGATTGAAATGAATTTGCCCTACCAAATTATTTCAAGGGATTGAGGAAAGACTGAGTAAAATTCCTGCTGAGGAGATTGAAAAAAAAAAAAGACTTCATCCAAAGGGTTTTACTATGCTAGCTGGATATACCTATAGCCTGATATTACACTCTGGTGTGTAAATGCCTTTTAACTCCCTTTATGCCCTATTGCCAGGACCATACATCTAATGCTTTATTTTTATGTCATAGCACTAGAGTCCTGGAGTTATACTGGATACCTCCAGCTTATATTATTATTTTTTTTTATTTTCCACTTACATGTATAAACAACTTAGACAGTTGTTTTTTAACATATTAAAATTTAGATTTTCTTCCTAGCTCCTCTAACCCCCCTCTCTGGGGCAATGAATAATATAATATGGTATAAAATAATAGAATAATACTTTCACATAATACATATTTATATATTGTTTGTGTCATGATTGAAGACACATATAACACTTCTATAGAAATCTCATGAAGGATATGTAGTGGAGGATGGCATGTTTTGATCTGCATTCAGATTCCAATAGTTCCTTCTTTGGCTATGGATAGCATTTTCTTCATGAGTCCCTTGTTTTCTGATAAAAATTTAGTCATTCAAAGTTAATCATTGTATAATATTTGCTCAGTATACATTATTTTCTTGGTTCTGCTCACTTCATTTTACATCAGTTCATATAAGTCATTCAATTTTTTCGGAATTCATCCTGTTCATTGTTTCCAAGGGTGCAAAAACATTTTCTTATAACCAGATACTTCAACTTTTTCATCCAATCCCAAAGTGATGGACCACCCTTCAGTTTTCAATTCTTCACCACTAAAAAAAATCTGCTAAAATATTTTGGTACAAGTAGGTCCTCTCCCTTTATCTCTGATCTTTCTGGGATACAAATCAGTAGTGATATTGCACCCTCAAAGGGTATGCATAGTTTTTTGTCCCTTTGAGACTGGTTCCATATTGCTCTCCAGAATGTTTGTATCAGTTCAAAAATTTCATGAAGAATTAGTGTCCCAATTTTCCCACATCCCCTCCAACATTTTCTTTTATTTGTGTAAAGAATTTAGATGAAAGCTGTTATAATTAAATTTCAAACTTCAGGTTCTTAGTTTCCATAGAGTTTGTTAATTACTACTTAAATAAAGAAAGCAGATAGATGTTAAAGCCTATTTTTCACTCTGTCTGACCACGTGTTGCTCCTCACATATGGCTCTCAGCCAGCCTACTGCACCACTGTCAAAGGGAATAGAGAGACTGCATGCTCCCTTACTCCCTCCTTTATTGTCTGGCACACATCACCTGTGCAATAACATCCAGTGATGCTGCATAGGCACGCAAATGGGATGCGGGAAGTAAGTCCACAACCCTGGAGGGGGAAGAGATTGCCTTTACACAATCCCCCTTTGATTCTATTGAGAGCTGAGCATGTTGAAATCTCCTCAATTGAGTGTTTTGGGAGATTTACATGCCCAGTCTCGCCAGGGAATCATTTCACATTACCAGCTCATACCTCTAAAGATTTTATTATTAGACGTTTGTTAAATATTGCACTTTACAAAGGGGAAATTGCAACAATTTGGAGATGAGAGAAATTAAAGAGAAATAAAACAACAAAAAATGACTGATAAACACATTGACAAAAAGCCAATTAGAGGACATTCCGCTTTGGCATAAGAGTTTATATTCAGAATAAATGATATGTTCAACCTCCTTTAGTTCAGTTCATTATAACCCAAAGTTCACTCTGGATCTTTTGATGCAGTGCATTGTTTCCACAGGCATTCTTACGGTACCTTCTCCAAAAGATCCATTTTCTTGATTTGGGGTGTTGCTGAGTTTCTTTGCCTAAAATGTCTCCAAAAGATTTTAAACCTTGGATTTTAGGATAATTATACAAAGCTTCCTTTTCTCTTTCTCCCTGTCTCTGTCTCTGTCTCTGTCTCTGTCTCTGTCTCTGTCTCTGTCTCT
>NW_025375670.1:0-8649 GCF_016433145.1 Gracilinanus agilis
ACATATTACTTTTATAGAAATTTTATCAAATGCATTTACATACATGCATATATGTATGTCCACAAATACCTTGTGAAACTGAATGGGCTACATTTTTAAAGTGCCACCCTTGGAGTGTATGACCATCCATCAGATGGTTGGGTCCCTTTTACCCATATCTGCATTGCTGCCATGATTTCTAGTAGTACCATAGCTCCACATTTGTGATTTGTGCCCATAATAAAATGACCACATATTGCCTGTGCATATATATTTATATGTATGTGTATAAATTATATATATATAAATATATATGTCTCCACATATTTATTTGCGAGTGCAGATAAATGGGTAAAAGCAGATGTTTCTGCATTTGAGGAGTAGAATGTCTTAACAGAGAACAGAGGCTAGAGGTTAAAATAGGAGACTGGAAGTTGAAAAATTCTTGAGTTCTATGACAACACAAGCTATGGCTCTTCTGTACCTCAGTTTACCATCCTATAACATTGAATAATTTTTAAGTGGTTTTGAAAAGTTTGAAAAAAAAGTTCCTATAAAAGACTAAAAAATCCATGATATACTAGGTACTGGGTTTAATTATTGTTTGTCCAGAATGAGGATTGCTCAAATAACATTGTGTGATATTTTATTTCCACGTCCAAGCTGTGACATTTTGCATTCTGCCCTTTAGAGTCCCTTTCAACCGTGACATTCTATATCCCAAGGTACTTTCTAATTCAGATATACTATGCTCTATGTTCTAAGATCCTTTCTATCTGTGACAGCCTATGTTCTGCGATCTAAAGTCCTTGCCAGTTCCGATAGTCTATATTTTTAAGCAGCAGTCCTTTAATATATTTTCCCTGAGCTTAATCAAGCAGTCCTTACACAGCCCTAAGAAAAGCCCTCTTGGCTTGAGTAGTTATTTTCTCTGATACAGACTCCAGAATGACACCCTTCGTGTATAGTAACTCAAAGCACAAAAGAACCAAGGAAGTATGGGGATCGAGTGTCTTGTGACATGGGCACTGTTCCATCTTGTGATATGGGCACTGTTCCCTTGGTGTTGAGATATATTTCATAGTCATTAATAATGCATTGTCCGCATACCATTTCTAGAAATATTTTTTATTTATGACTTGGCTTCCTCCATCCATACCTCCCATTGCCAGAGGAGTCCTCAGGGCCTTCTATCCCATTTTTACCCTCTTTACACTCTGTCTTCTATCATGGGCAGCGCCTCTTTCTACATAAGGAGGACCGCATGGACTCACTGGATAGCATATCAGTGCAACTGTTCCTTTGCATCAAAGAGCAAAAGGAGGCATTCCCTCTTCTAGATATCTGAGGACGTGGCTTCCCAACAGGCTAGCCTGAGGAGCAAGAGAATTGGGAATCATGTAGAAGTCCAATTCCCCTCATTGTGAGGATGAACACAGATAAACTCACAGCCACTTGACTAAAGAGGACAACGAACACTGTGATGGAATTACAAAAAAAAAAACTATTATTATTATTATTTTCATGCCAGGACAGAATGTTAAAACATTTGTTTTATTGACCAAGTGTTTGTTTGTGTCAATACTGAATCATTAGAAGTTAAGACCACTGGAGACAGAAATTGCTGGTTTGTTTTGGCAAGGGGTCCACTAAACATTCATTGTATTTGTCATGATGAGCCATGGATGTAGATTATAAGTAACTAAAAAAAATAATCTATGTAGTTGGATTTGGTGAAAAAAAGATAGTTTCTAATGCCCTTCTATATATACATATGTATGTATATATACATACGAAACACACATGTTCTGGTTAGCAAAAGAATTTTGTGGGCAGGGAGGGGAGAGTGACAGACATATAGGATAACTAGTAAAGAAGAAAACCTGCTAAATCTGGCTATTTTGTAACCATGTTTCTATTGATTGGAAAACCTACCTTTGAAGAAACCTTTCTCCCTTTCCTCTTCTGCCTAGTAAGAATGAAACAAGAAAAAGAAAGCCTGCGATCGTCAGATGGTGTTATATAAGCAGACCGTGTGGCTGTTTAGGAAATAGTAGGATGTCAATTTGATTTCATTTATACAATTTATTTTATTGAGAAATATGGGATATAATAGATTTCTAAAACAAATGTTATGACATGTTCTCCTAGGGTCGGCAAATGGCATTTCTCATGAGCTAATGCTGCAGTTCTCTTAGAAGGAAAAATCATGAGGATTGATGTTGCAAACCTTTTAAGTAACTCTTATGGTGATGGGGCGACAAAAAAATGTGAGAATGATATTGGAGTGGTTCTTTAAAAAATCAAAATAAAAACGTGTTCTTGGACTACAACTCTGCTAATAAAATTGGGAAAGTTTTAATCTACCATTTCTTAAACAGACCGTGAGATATGGTATTTGCTTGGGCAATATGAGCATTTTTTCAAAAGGAAGATCAGTTTGAATATAATAATTACTTGATGCTCATAAGGCATTTCAGAGGGAAAACCAGAGCTTTATCTCTTATTGCATCCATGAGCCTAGGCACATTTCTGCCTAAGAGATAGATGGATATGAATATGGATGCATTTATCTCTGCACATACAGTCGTTAGGTATTAGTACAGAAAGGAAAGAAAGCCATTTCCATGTGGCTAAGAAAAAACAAACTTGTGTAGAAATGGTGAAGCAAAAGAGGAGGCTCCACAAAGCAGTGCAGGTCATCTCTAATGAGTGTGAATAGACGGCTGCACTCTCCACTATGAGACATAATTCTGATTTAAACCCCAGTCATTTTGTCTGGCTTTAATTTTAATTATGTTCTGTTAATTAAAAACAGGAGAAGCCCAAGAAGGGATGTTAGGCTCTTCTCTTTTATTTCTGCAAAGATGAAGCTTCTCTCTCTTTTCTCTCTTGGTCCCCTCCATCTCTCCAGCTGATGACGTCTGAGCTATTGAAAGGGGAGGACTCACTCAACCTAGGGGGGAGGAGCTTCTGATTCATTTCAATGTGTAAAGAATCTCCTGGAAATCAAGTTCCCCAGCAAACAAACAGCCATTGAGAATAATCCTAAGAGCTCAGGGAAAATGGAGGGGGGGGGGAGGGGAGGGGAAGGGGAAGGGGAAGGAACAAAACAAAACCCCAGGCTTTGAAGGATAATAAAATCCAGTCCTCTGGAGGTCATATTTAGAGAGTCAGTCCATGGCTGATGGTGTTAGGATTGTACTTGCTTGCTACAGAGAAGTTCACAATCTAATTGCTTTGGGTTTCTGTAATTTGTTTAATGGTATTCCTAAATGGCAGAAGCATAGGAGTAATCGATATTGATGCTTTCAGTCCTTGTCACTTCAAAGAGGGCATAAACACCACATTTAAGTAAATCTGCCCTTCTTCCAAGAAAAGTCATTGAAGTAACCTAATGACTTTTGTCCAACATCTAGCCTGCTGTCAGCAATCTATAAAATAATATGTTGATTTCCTATCGATGTATAGAGAGAAGCAAATAATAAATAGTATGCTCTTGGATCCAATTTCTCCGACTGCATATACGTATCTGGGCATGGATGGGTGCATATTTCTATCTTCCTACGACTCTTTGGCATGTCAATGCTTCCCTTGCACTGTGAGGCTGAGCTCTGTTGCCTAGGCACACGTTTGATATACAATACCAAGAAACAAATTTAAAATTCTCAAACCGTTCGTGTATTAGGCTGCAGACATGAGTTAGTGGTTGCAGTCAATATGTTCAGTACCAGTAAATGGCAATTAATAATGTGCAGATCTTGTATTTCCATTCCAGCCCTTCATCCTGAGAGGGAAAGTTACTTTATATGTTGTCACACTGTGAACTGGTAAAGGGGTGGGGGTGGAGGAGAGAAAAGAAAAGAAAACATTTCCTGAAAGAAGTTTCTGTTACCAAAAGTTTTCCTAGTGTTATTTTTATAGCCGAGTGAGAGAGAATTTACAGGGAGCTGAAATCATTGAAGCTAATTAGTTGAATGGCCCTATTATTTATCCAGGGACACGTAGTACAATAATTGCTATTGCAGGTTTGAAGCATCTCAGGGATATTAATTCCAGAGCTTTCATGTCATCTCAGTACAGTAAAACTTCCTAATGGCACCCTGAAGGTGCATAATCTCATTTTAAAACTACTTTTTCTTCTTTTTTTCTGGAGGAACTGGCAGAATCTCCTTCCATAAAAGCTGAAAAAGGGGAAGAACTCATAATATTTTCCTCATAAGAAAGCAGTTATATTTTCTTATTATTTTTTCACTGCGTGACCTTTCCTACCTTCTGATGATGGGTTTGCCAGGGCACTTTATCAAAAGTTTATCTGAACTCTGCTCCTTTGCCTCCCTTTGGTAGCAGCCAGACCTGCTCCTTGATCTCTCAGGGGGAGAAAGACAGGCAAGGGGTGGGGAGTGGGGGTGACACTGGTTTGTGGTCCTTCCTGCCCGGCTCATTTGGAAAAAAAAAGAAGAGGAATTCACTTGACATCATTACACTCGTTAAAGAACCCAGCAGGGTCCAGGTTAGGTGGGTAAATATAACTATACCTACGTCTAAGAGGAGTCCCGTGTAACCACCTCAGCCCATCCCTAATTTGGGTCCCCTTGGAGAAAACAACAACTCTAATATGAGCTCAATAAAATCGCACTGAGAAATGCCACTTGTGTAATTTTAGAGGGAAATGAAGTCGTCGCTCATGAAATTACTAGCACTGTCTTGAGTCAGGGATAGTGTTCGTTGCTTGGCAATTGTCCCACATTCATCTCCTTTTTTTTTTTTTTTAATCTCACTTTTTATATTCAGTATCCCCTCCTACCCTTCCTTTGCTATTTCATTCTTGGTCTTCCCACTGTGTTTAGCCTGTAGCCCCAAGTTCCTCCCTAGAAAAATGAATCTGCCACTTAAGCCATGATACTGAGAATCATAGAATCAAGAGACTGGAGGGAAGCTTCAGAAGCCATTTCATCCACCCCCTTCCTTGCCCCCAGGCTGGGACTTCACATTTCTGCCCTGGTCTAGAAAATCCCCAAAGACAGGGATTCCACAAACTTGGTGTAATGCCTTCTAGCGGCTAAGTGTCCACACTGTCAGGGAATTCTCTCTTAAATGTGATTTAAGACCCTTCATACTGCAATTCTTCACCCCGAGAATGGCTACCCTGCTAAACAGTGATGGTATGTTCCCACTGGGTTGAGAATGATTCCACCTTTGCTTGAGCAAAGGTTTTAATCAAGGTTTCAAGAAATGGAAAAGCAAATACTGCTCCTCCTGCCATTAAACCTAAGCAAATTTCCATGATCCTTACCCGCCATAGAACTGCAAAGACCTCCAGGAAACAGCTACAATGAGGAAGAACTTGACTTCTATTATTGGCTGTACTTCCATGTATAATATTGTATCTGATGCCATCCCACCCCCCATAAACACAGAGGCCCCTCCAAAGTCACAGTGCTGAAGATGCCATTATCGCAGTTGAAATACTTGTTTACATGAAGGTTTTCTCAGCTCCTTTTGAATCTATTTGTACTTTCTCTAAATAGTTGGCGAAAAGACTTATTCATTGAAGTCTTAAAGGAGAAAAGATCCTAAAACACTGGTTTTCTTCTTTCTTCCAACTCCCCCCCCCCCCCACATACACACACCATTACCCTTTCCACAAAACATCTTTTTTTTTTTTTTTAACCTTTGTACTTCGGTGTATTGTCTCATAAGTGGAAGAGTGGTAAGGGTAGGCAATGGGGGTCAAGTGACTTGCCCAGGGTCACACAGCTGGGAAGTGGCTGAGGCCAGGTTTGAACCTAGGACCTCCTGTCTCTAGGCCTGACTCTCACTCCACTGAGCTACCCAGCTGCCCCTCTACAAAACATCTTGATGGTTAGCAAAAGAAGTCTTAGAGAAACATAGAGAAAGCAGAGGACAAAGAGTCAGAAACCTGAGTCTCTAATACCAGCTCGGTGGTTAACTAGGTGATGACTTTGGACAAGTTTTCTCACCTGTAAAAAGAGATGGTTAGATCAAAGTGACCTCTGTGGATCCTTCCCACTCGAAAATTCCTACATTTGGCATGTTAGAGCAGCATTACCCAAATTGTAAACAAAAGAAAAACTTCCATCCTCCGAATCCTGATCATTATTTTGATGAAGCACCAGATATTATCTCAGAAACACACTTTAGTAGACAGAGGAAAAGTAATAATTAGCTCATGCCTCACAATAGATCTGAGACAAAAATCCTAACTGTAGTCTAAAATCCACTTAGTTATACCCAAAGTCAACAATAACAGCACAAATAGCCAGCACTTTAAAGTTTGCCAAATGCCCTACAAATATTGTTTCATTTTATCCCCACAACAATGAAGAGTAAATGTTACCAAGATCCCTCTTTTATGGATGAGGAACCTGAGGTTAGGTGACTTACCCAGCTAGTAAGGGTCTGAGGACAGGTTTGAACTGAGGTCTTCCTGATCCCAGGTCCAGTGCTCTAGCCACTGCACCACCTACCTGCCTCTAATAATAGCAAACAAGCACTTATTAAACACTTACTGTGTACCTCTATTCTTCCCTTATCTCAGTAATGATAATAATAGCACATATTTCTGAAGTGTTTTCAGGTTTGTGAAGTCCTTCATATACAGCATCTCATTTGTGTCCTCACCACAACCCAGTAAGATTGGTGCCATTAGTCTCCATTAATTGAGGTAGCTATTTCAGAGAGGTTAAGCACCTTATCCAGAGTTACACAGCTTTCTAAGGTAGACTTTAAACTCAGGTCTTCTGGAATCCGGGTCCAACACTATTTATTATACTAAACTTGGGGGGGGGGGATTGTCAGAACTAGGATTAAAATCCAAGAACCTCTGCTCCCTGTCCTGCATGCAGAAAACTCCACCATACCTTCCCCCTCCTGTCTCTCTCTCTCTTTCTATCCCTCATACATATATTATTTACTCTAGAGTCTGTACTAACCCTTTGGGGGCTGTTAGAATCTATTTTATAGTTTGTTGGTCACTGACCTGATAAGTCATAATCGTTCAGAAAGAATCATCACAATTTTATCAGGTAAGTGCAGCTGTTCTGCAGGCCCAGGCAATTCTTGTGCTTAAAATCTGTGGGGAGGGGGGAGGATTTTTTTTTCCTTTGAATGCGTGATTTATGCATGCGTGGGGACTGGCCACTCTTGTTTTGTAAATTAGCAAAAGCAGTTCAAAAAGGGGAAATTAGCGATTGTCTGCAGGAAAAATCAAAGATTGAGAATTCCGGAATGTTGCTCCCAAGCCCCCTAGTTCTGTCCAAGTCGGAAAAGCCATTTCAGGTTCGCTGTGCCTCAGTTTCCCACAAAGCGCAAAAGGGCTTTGATGCTGAAGTGAAGGGACGAGGACGTAGTTGGGGATCCTATTTTAGTGGGAAGGTCAAACACATCTCCTAGCAGTTTCATTTCTGCTGTTGAATTTCCCTTGAAAGCTCCCTTTCCTGAATATCAAAAGGCCTCTCCCAAATTTTAGATCTCGAATCTGGACTATTACTTTTTTGCACCAAAATGAACTCAGAAAAAGACGGGAGAAGATAAAAAGAAAATCTCCTCCCAGGCCGAGCCCTTCCATCCCCCAAAGCATCTCCCCCTCCCCATTCTTCTTGTTGCAACTAAGTTATAAACTTCTGACAACAAGGCTTTGTAATGAAAATGCCGACAGACCCTTAACTATAACAATTTGAATGGCTCCACTTTCACTTTAATTTAACTTGATTTAAATGAAAAGAATGTGGAATAAAAGAGGGTATACATTTGGAGGTGATTCCATAGACTCGGTTTTAACCAACAGTCTTTATAACTGTTCATTAAGAAACTCCACTAGGCATGTTTCCTGCTGCAGAAGAGATTTTAACGGAAGAAATAAAGCTGTGAAGATTCCGTTTTCACTTTGTTTCTCGTAAAGACAGTCAGGATCCAACATAAACAACAATTTACACCCAGCATTTATTCTGGAAATTACAGTATCGTGCAGTTAACGCACGCAGATAAATAATGTTTTATGGGATTCCGTGGAGTCCTTTCAGGGTAGCGGATGTTAAACCGAATTAAAGGATTTGGAGAACTCAGAGCTCCCGTTTTTAAACAGGTTTAAACAGTTAATATTGCAAAGCACAAGCTGAGAGAGGCTGGCCCAAATATATTTTTAATGCGCAGATATTTTATTTTCACGCGTTGCCATTTTGTTTTTATTACGAGTTGGCAACTTCAGTTGAAACCAAGTTACTCGTCTCCTAGGCCAGCTCCCTCAGGTCCTTGTTTTATGGTGGCATCTCTTAATCCTCTGTCTGCAGGTGTAAAAGCACTAGAAATGGGTCTGTGACTTCATGCTATGGGGATCTCTGAAGTTAAACAAGAACGATTTAGAATTGCTGTCCAAAAAAGAGGATTGCATTTTGATGATATTTTCATTTTTCTAGGAAGAATTATTGAAAATCTCATCTGTGTCTTCAAGAGACTTAGAAGGACACTATCCCTTTCCCCAAGTCAAAACAGATTGGGATGTGTTGCCATTTTTTCCATAGAAACCCCTTTGTAAAATTGCAGCAAATAAAAACATTTCAGTAATGGGAATAACAATTGACTTAGGCAAATGTAAGAAAAGAGAGGAGATATTTAAATGGGAGAGAGTCTACGAGGCAGAGAAATAGC
>NW_025375671.1:0-9051 GCF_016433145.1 Gracilinanus agilis
GATTAAATCTGTATTTATATATTTATTATTTATATATAGATGAAATCTTGAAGTTTTGTGATTGCCTGGCCCTGACTTCTCACCTTCCGTTACTTAATTCTGTACCTATTCAATATCCACTTGTACTATCTGCTCTATATATATGTATTATGTATGTACAAATATATATGTACTTATATATACAGAAACATATATACATGCAATTGAACACGCTCTATAGGCTTCCATCTCACTCCATGACAAAATGTGGGTAGCAGACATTTCTTATCAGTTTTATTTTTCTTTGATGATCCCAAACTCCTCCCACCTTTGTGAATACCAATAATCTGCCAGTGTTGTAGCAGGTAGACCTGTGAGTCATGGAGCTTTCCTAGTCTACAATGAGTTTAAAACGAGGATCCCCCAGAGGCAGCAGAGGCACGTGGTGGGTGGGAGCAGGCGGTAGCATAAAATAACAAGTACAGAACTTCAATGAAGAATGAGAGTAAAGGATGTTATTTAGGGAATAGAGATGCCAAAGAGAACATGGGCTGGTCACCTTCTGGAAGGGAGGAAGAACAGAGAGAGAAGCAGTCCAAGAACTTCATGGGTAGTCTCCTAATATTCAGAAAAAGTAGAGAAGTCCTCCAGTATTTGTGATAAACTTTTGGAAAGTCATGTTCTAGAAGCCTACAATCTACGTCTAGAAGGCATACATATAAATGTTAAGGAGAAATACGAGGCAGAATATGACTGAATTCCAAACTGAACAGTGCAGAGAAGGACAGGCATAATGTAGTTTACATAAGGGAAGGCTTCATGGAGGAGGTAAGCTTAAACTGGGTCTTGAGGACACCCCAGCTGATGCCTTCTTCTTCCCATTCATCTGAGAACAGAGAAGCAGTCTGAACATTGCAATCCTTTTAGAGACTCAGGTACTACTCTCCTCCTCCTCTTCCTCATAATAGTCAGCATTTATAAAGCACTTTTAGGTTTGCAAAGCACTTAACAGAAAGCCTCACAACAATCCTGGGAGGTAGGCACTATTTTTGTATCCATTTTACAGATGGGGAAACTGAGGTTCAGTGCTTTGCCCAGGATCACATGGCTAGTAAACAGCTGGGGCTATGCAAACTTGGGTTTTCCTGACTCCAACTCCTAGCTTCCATGCTTTGAGTACCTAGCAGGTTGGTAGAATGTAAACTACTTGAGGACAGGACAGCTCTCAGTACTCCTCCGTACTATGTTGTACATTGCAGCAGGTGCATTATTCATATTTGATGAATTGTTAAAATGAAATAATGTTAGCTTTAGAAGTGGGAAGGTAGTTCCAAGACACCATCCAGAGGATGAATAAGATGTTCCATGGTGGGTTTTCAAGTCTGAGAACCCCTTCCTGGGTTAAAATTTACATGAGAGTCTATTACATCACCATGACTCCTTGGAATGAGCCCCAAATAGCAGAATAGCAGAAGAGGGAATGACATTTTCGTGAGCCATAGGCTGATGTTTAAAACAACAACAACTACAAAAAAACACAATGATACTGTATCAGGTGGCCCATTTTACAAGAGTACTTTGGAGAATTCCCAAACCCTACAGAACCACTCAGTCTGATAACCACCATCAAGAAAGCAGAAAGCCACAAATACTGTTCTCATTATGGAGAAGCTTAAAACAATTCACCCCACACATTAAAAAATCCTCAGAAGCTAGAGGAGGTTGGAACAGTAGCCTGGAGCACTATAAACTCATGAAAAATTAATTCAATCCTCAAAGCCAGCACCAGTAAGGACTACTCTACATAACAAAAAGTTCTCAGTTGCATTATTAAAAACATTGCTTTGGAGCAATCAATTAATTTCAAAGGCTCAACTCTCTGCATTAGAAGTTATCAAAGACAGATGTGCTAAGAAGTATCCTCTCTATCAAATCCATTGCCCATCTGCTCTACCAGGGTTATAATTATGATCCTTATTACCGGGCTTGAACACTTGTTTTTGTTTTAATCTAAATGATTTTGGGGGTGAGATCCCCACTTGAAAGTCCAACAGAGAAGCAAGAAGAGTGACAATATCTTTATGCAGGAGCCCAGGACTCTTGCTGCTCAGAGTATTTGAACCTTGGGATGCTTAGCTCATTCTCACAGACCTAGTATCTTAATTTTAAAATAGTTATTTTTCCCATCTTACATATCAATACAATTTTCATTAATCATTTTCTGACATTTCATGATCCATGTTATTTTCCCCTCTCCCATTCCCTCCTCTCTAAGACTGCAGGTAATACAATATGGGTTGTACATGAGTTATCACATAATACATATTTCCATGTTTGTCACATTGTGAAAGAAGACACAGAGAGCTTACATTAGAGGAACATTTATGGAGAAATAAAGTGAAGAATGGTTTCCTTCAATCTGCATTCAGACTCCTTCAGTTTCTCCTATGGTGGTGGAGAGCCTTTTTTTTTTATCATGAGTCCTTTGAGGTTTTCCTAGATCCTTGCATTGCTAATAATTGTTAAATCATTCACAGTCAATCATGGTACTTTATTGCTGTAACTGTATCCCAGTATAATTAAAAAGAAAATAAGTAGCTTAAAAAATTAAATCTCGGGGGGTCAGGTGGGTAGCTCAGTGGATTGAGAGCCAGGCCTAGAGACAGGAGGTCCTGGGTTCAAATCTGGCCTCAGACACTTCCCGGCTGTGTGACCCTGGGCAAGTCACTTGACCCCCATTGCCTACCCTTACCAATCTTCCACCTATAAGTCAATGCACAGAAGTTAAGGGTTTAAAAAAAATTAAATCTCTGAGCTACAGTTGTATGTGTTTCACTAAGTGGCAAAATGTGCCCATTTTCAGAGATGGAGAGACAGAGGGCTATGGCTGACAGGTTGTCTCTAGGGATATCGATACGTGCGTGATTCCCTTACTAAAAGTGTTCAAGTGCTGAAATTCATAAGGGATGATAATTCATTTTAAGAAGTGAACTCCTTCAGTAACCAGTTTTTCTGTTTTAGGATGAAAGATCATTCTCTATGCAAAATCCTTAATATAGCTTAATATTAATATAACTTAAAACTTTAAGAAAACAACTCTTACATAAAATGAGCTGTATCTTCACAGTAAAACTTCATTAACTTGGATTATGCAAAAATGTCAATCTGATTTAGCAAGAAGCCTTTCAAAGTACATACTATAACTTGATTAGACAAACAAAAATCATTACTAAATAGAGATCATTTGGACCTCGCTCTAATGTGCAAGGTATCCTAAGAGTCTTGGTGCAGTTTAAAATCATGAAAGCTATTAAGTCATAAAACTGCATTAAAACTTTTGGAACACTGTATAAAAAAAAGAAAGGTTTGTTATTAACACGGTGAATATTTATGGGGAAAGGAAGCGATTGATGCTAAGTTGCTTTAAATCATTTTATTCTTTTAAGTAGGTTAAGCCTTTGCCCTGTAATCCAACCTTCACTATTATGCTGATATAATTCTTTCTTCATGGCTGGCACAAATGTAAATTTCAACCTAACTAAAATTCAAGTTATCATGGATTCTAAATTAGTGTGCTAGGATTTAATGAAATTTTTCTATACTTAACAATTTACTGGTTTCTTCTAAAGCAGCAACTCTGGAATGTCCCATACATGATTCAGTGTAATAACAGAGATAACAAATGTGTAAAAACACAATGTATTATTTTAAATCTATTCCTGCTCATTCAGGACCTTAGGTCATGAAGGCTGGAGAAACCAGGGAAAGAGAGACACTCATTGCAGCTCTATAAAACACAGGATCATCAGCAAAGAGGAACAGAGGCAAAGACTGAGGATGAGAAGAGCTTTTGGGTTTGGAGATGATGTGTGGAGAGAACATTGTTCAAATGAGATCAGCAATGCAAAGCAACAAACCTTTATTAGGTGGCTTCTGTAAGCCGAGCGATTATTCAAAGTGCTATCAGAAATGCAAAGGTTAGGCATAACACGTTCTTGGTTTAAAGAGAGATATGACGCGTGCAAATAATTGTAATAATAAATATAAACATGGTGTCCCAAAAAGTCTTAGTGCAATTTTAAACCTCAATAGCTTACAGCTGAAACATTCTATAAGTAAAAGCCATAGTATAATGCACAGACGGCTAGTCTTAGAAGTCTACATCTAAGTCTCATTTTGGATTATGTTGCCTATGTAATCCTGAGCAAGTTACCTAGGCAACCCTCAGTGCTACAAGAAACTCAAAAAGACTATATATTGTAGATCAAATGCTGATCTGCATAGTAGGAGTATGCTTACTTGGATTTCTTCATATCAACGAGTTCATAGGAAAGGTACCTCCCAAAAGTACATAAATAAGTGACTTTTGAAAAGTTAAAAAAAAAAATTATGGTGTAACAACATAAACACTAGAGAAAGAATCAGAAAAAAAAAGAGGCAAAGATCATTACCAGCTAAGGAAATGTTTGCAGAAAGAGGCAGCATTTGAATTGTCTTTTAAAGGGGTTATATAAAGGAATTCAATAAGTTAAATTAGGTTAAATGGCTTGGCTAGGTTCACCTAGCTAGTAAGTGTTTGAGGCAAGATTCAGATTCAGATCTCTTAACTCCAAGTGCATTGCCCTACCCACTGTGCCAACAAAGTGCCTAGAGGTGAGAGGCCCAAATGAATACCTTAAAAGCTTTGATAGCATAAAGAATGGAAGGGGCAGGGGAAGATACTAGACAGTTACAGGCAACATCTTTATGATGAATCAGAGAATGAGGTTCTAGAGTAAAAAGAAAAAAGAAAATTGATAATGAAGCAAATGAGAGAAATCCTTTTTGGAAGGAGTACAAAAAATTAAAAATTTTAAAAAACTAAGGAAAAGGACTAGTTGAAGGGAAAGACAGGAGAGAGAAATAACAAACAAGAAGAGGGAAACAGGGAGGAGGGGAAGATTCAGTGGGAAGAGGGTTCCCACTTAAAAAAATGTGGAGTAAAGTAATCGAAGAAATATAATTCAATATCTACAGCAGAAGAGAGAACTTGAAAGTGAAAAGTTTCCACAAAGACAGCAGTGATGCCTCTAGGATGAGAAAGGAAGTGTGGGTCAATGGGGGGAAAATCTTTGTCTCAAATTTCTCTTATAATGGTCTGTCTAAACCAGGGGTCGGCAACGTATGGCTCTCGAGCCATATCTGGCTCTTTTGAGGGCCAGATATGGCTCTTTCTGCAGGAGCCATAAAGTCAATTTTTTTTCAGGTGCTGTTACAGGAGCGCACACTGTGAGCACTGTACGGCTCTCACAAAATTATATTTTAAAAAATGTGGTGTTTATGGCTCTCACGGCCAAAAAGGTTGCCGACCCCTGGTCCTAACAATGAATAAATTATAGATATAGATGATAGAGAAATGCAGGTCGTTCATCAATAGATGAAGGAGATGAACAAACAGTTCTAAAAAGCACTGCAAAGTATTCACAACCTCATGAAAAAAATACTTCAGATCACTAAGAATAAGGGAAATATACTAATCAAAACAACCCTAAAGCTTTACCTCACACTCTGCAAACTGGCAAAATGGAAACATCCTTTGTTGGAGAGGTTGTGGAAGGATAGGCTCACTAATACATTGCTGGTGAATCCATGAAATGGTACAACTATTTTGGAAAGCAATTTGGAATTACACAAATAAAGTGACTAAACTGTCCATAATCTTTCAACCAGAGACTCTAGCCATTAATAAGAAAAATGTTCCTGTATACTACAAAACATTTCTAGCAGCACTTCTTGAGATACCTAAAAATTGGAAACAAAGCAGATAGCCATCAACTTGGGAATGGCTAAACAAATTGTGATATGTGAACAAAATAGAACGCTAAAGTGCTGTAAAAAATGTTTAAGATGAAAACAGAGAAACATGGGAAAATCTATATAAACTGAGGCAGAGTGAAGTAAGAAGAGCCTAGAAAACAATATACATAGTAATGACAACAATTTAAATGGAAAGGATGACACACCAAGAAATAAAGAGAAAATGTAACAAAAATATAAAGATCAAATGGGACTCAAAGAGATATGAACCCCAACCTACCCTTTCTTGGAGGTGGGAGGTCCACAGGTGTTCACACTATACATATTTTTGGAATTTTTCAATGTATCACTCAGCTGTGCTGACTTTATTTTTCTCTTTTTACTCTCCAAAAAATAATATTTGTCATACGGGATGGTACTCCAGGAAGGTGATAGAGGGATATTATCACAGTATGAAAAATGTAAACTATCAATAAAACTCCATTTAAAAAATCTTTATAAGGGATTTATATTGATATGTGAAGGAATCCCAAATATGCCCTTCCCATTATACAAACACAGAATAGCAAAAGAAAATTTACAATCTTTAAGAACACATAAAATAGAATAAAAATAATGAATACTATATTCATATTTTTATAATTCTCACTAAAATAAAACTCACAAATTATACCTTTGCAAAGTGTAATTTTTTTCAAATTTCAATACTTGCATAATGAAAAATATTTAAAATTAACTATATGCAAATGCAACTACTTTGTTTTTCACTAGAGTGTTAAATTTTTATAATTGAGGTAAGATTTGTTCATATAAAAATGAAGAGAAAATAGAAATATTTGTTCAAAAATAAATTACACTTTCCATATATATGTAGGTCAGTTATATATATAAAAGAATATATTATAGCCTATAAAGAATAATTAAAATTTTAAAATATCCTCACCTTCTATCTTAGAATAAATTGTATGTATTAGTTCCAAGGCAAAAAAGCAGTAAGAGCTAGTTAATACGGGTTAAGTAACTTGCCTAGGGTCACACAGCTGGGAGGTGTCTGATGTTGGATTTGAACCCAAGACCTCTCATCTCTAGACCTGATTCTCAATCCACTAATCCACCTAGCTGCCTCAAAATAATTAAAATTTTAAAATATATAACTTATCAAAATAAAAATATAGCCCAAATTGAAATTTTATTCATAAAACTACATCATAAAAACAACTCAGAAAAGTTGCAACTGAACATTATTAGGTGGTACTGAATTGTCATACTATAAAACATAAAAGCAAATATTTTTATAGCCTGAAATATTCAGAAATTTTGGCTCATTACACATGTCCACAAGCCATTATTCATATACATATGTGTGTACAACATGAAATATACATGTATAGATAATAAGAATTACATTTATACTGATATTTTTAATGTATAATTAGTACCTCTTTGATGGATTAGAATGTATATTGGTGGACAAATGATAAAAGTTTGCACATCATTAATATTTTTTTAAAATTCACCCATTTTCCAATGCATTTCACAAAAAATTCTAGCAAGAAAGATAAAACCGTATTCAAGACAATCAGGCCCCAGTAACTTTCATCAGTTTCCTGATTCCCCTTGTTAGCCCAGCCTATCTGTGATGAACTGGTGATTTTACTGAGAATCAGCCTACATCCCACCCCCACCATGGTCTCTTAGGAATATTATATGTTAAATTCAACACTGGCTCCCCCTCTGGAGCATCTTCAAGGCAAATGAAATTTTGCTTCACTCAGTTCAATATGCATTTCAGATGCCTGATGATAGCAGAGAGAGCATCTTGTTCATCCTCAACTTGTAGGGTATAGAATCAATCTCATTAGATACCATTACACCCATCTGACATTTAGGTCTATAGGACTACAGAGTGAACTAGAAGGAACTTTAAGAATTGTAGTCTAACTTCTTCATTTTATAGATGGGAGAACAGGGCAGGAAGAAAGGGGGAAATCATGATAAGCAGAGGATTGTGCCCAAGGATGTGGAGGTAGGGACCCACAAACTATACTTAGGAGCAGTAAAGAGAGCCCACTTCAATATCTTGTAGGTGTGTCGAACCTTGAGAAAGTTGGTGGCGTCACAATGCAGGACAAGTAGCAAGAGGTCAAAAAGAAAATTGGGAGAGCAGGGCATATAACATCTGTATGGCACATTGAGAGCTTCAGATGACAGGAATTTATAGAAAAGGAAGGATCATCATAGTGGCATTTTGCAGAAATTAAACTTTTCTAAATTAATACAAGATGAGAAGGAAAGGATATTTCAGAGAGGCTCTTCTTCCTTGAGCAAATAGATAGCTGGATAGATAAATAAATGGAAATATAGAGTCTGACTCCCTCTCAACATATTTGAAATTTTTCCAGATGTACAATTTCTTTTCTTATTGAGCAAGCAACAGAGAGGTAGACATTCCTGATGCAAATACATTAAGAAAAGCCAAGAAACATTTCAGAATCTAACTTACTTGCCTAGAAATAATCCCTTCCAAGAAAGAGAATCTTTTTTTTTTCTGGAGAAGACAAGAGTGTCTTCTATGATCACCTTTAACGCCCCCAATGCCTTCTCTCTTCGAAGTTCTCTGTTTCCATGTGTTACAAGCCCCAGATGTGTAAAATTAAAAACAAGACAAATACATCTTAAAGATAAATACTTCTGCCCTTGTTTCTTCCTGACTATCTATACACCACACCCCCGTCCCTCGTACTCACACCAGAGATCTGCTGCCTCCAGCTGATCTCCAAGCCTCAGCCTCCGTTCAACAGCTGGGTGCTTCTACTGGGTTGCCAAAAATATCATTTGTTTTCTATATTCTGGGCTTTTGCCAAGGCATGGGGGAAAGGGAGAACCCTTCACAGATCCAGAAAAGACACACTGGCTCTGGTATTACTTTATTAGAAGCTTTAATTTTTTGGGTAGTTCTACTTGTGAATTATTATTTTCTTTCCTTCCATCTATCTATCTATCTATCTATCTATCTATCTATCTATCTATCAATCTATCTATCTATATTTCTATCATCTACTGCCTATCTATCATCTACTGTCTGTCTGTCTATCATCTATCTATCTATCTATCTATCTATCTATCTATCTATCTATCCATCCATCTGTCTATCTATCTATCTGTTTACCCTCCCGCTCCATATACAGTTATCCATCTATCCATCCAAGCAGGGATGATACTAGTATAAAAAGACAATGCAATGCAAAAAATATATATATAATAATATATATTAAT
>NW_025375672.1:0-6151 GCF_016433145.1 Gracilinanus agilis
AATATATAATTATTTATTTAATTGCTGTCTAAAAAAGATAAATATTTATTATACTTATTATAAAAATAAAAGAATACATTTTGCCAAAAAAAACTGACAACTTAAAGGAACTCATTATTTGCAAAAAAACCACCAAATACTCAAATTAACAAACAAAAAATTAGATAATTTAACCAATCCAATATCAGAAAAAAGAAATTAACAATCCACAGAACTCTTGAAGGAAAAAAACCTCAGGACCTGATGATTTGAAAATCAAAGTCTATTAAGTCTGTAAAGAATATAAAATCTAATATCATACAAACCATTTGCAAAAATAACCAGAGATCCTATGAATCCTTTTGATACAAATATAGTTTTGATACCTAAGCCAGGGAGTCAAAATAGAAAAAGCAATAATAGAGCAAAACTCCTAATGAGCAGGTATTGATATAGTAATCCCCCCCCAAAAAATAAAAAGAATGAAAAGAAAATCAATAAAATATTATAAAATATATAAAAGAGAAGAGAAGGAAGTTCAGAATGAGACATTGACAAGCAGGCCAGTTCTGTTATAGCTCCATGTACAAGTCTTTTATAATCAATACCATTCTTATTTATATACTGTAATGTTCTATTGTTGATGATTGTTAAGTTCATAATAAAAAAGAAAAAAAAAAGATCTAAAGGATTTTATGGACTTTGAGCTCCATATGAGTAAATAGTATAATTACATAGCAGCCAGAAAGTTAAAACAATCTTAAAACTACATTAAACATAGCTTCCAGGCATAAGAAGGTGATAACTCAGCTCTGCTCTCTTCTAGAAAGACATCTCATCTAATATGTTCAGTTCTAGGTGCCGTATTTTAGGGAAGACACTGAACAGCTCAAAATACCCAGAAAAAACAAGACAGGTGAAGAGCCTACATACAATGTGTCATACCCAAGAGATCAGATGAAACAATTGTTAATGGTTAGTTTGAAGAACAGAAGATTTAAAGGGGTATATGTTAGGTATCTTCAAGTATTTGCAAGAATGTCACTTGGATCAGACTTGTTCTATTTACCCTCAATGGGCAGAACGAAAATCTGGTAGTTATGGCCAAGCCTAAACACAATACAAGAGAAGAAACAGTCTCTGAAAGAAACTGGGTTTTCAAGGGGTGAAGTCCCTAGCCTAAACAGTAGTTAATAACATTACAAACCCAGGGGGAAATAAGGGATGCTAATGGGCAGTCACTCATGACAAAAAGTCACCTAAAATATAAAAGTTCCTTTGTTTCATGTAGGGCTATAGGCACTACAATGATGTTGTGTTATCTGGCACCCCCATAGACATATAAAAATATCTAGTCCCAGGAACAAAGGAAGGAGCCTCCTCAAACCTGGGAGTTTTCCCAAACCACAAAAGCTTTTACCAGGCACCATTTTAAATACTATGAGAGAAAAGAAGACACAGGGAGGTTCATGAGAAGTTCTAGTTCTAGAAGAACTAGAATCAGAACCAGAATGGGCACCAGATCATGTATCATTGTTCTGTTCAATTACTGTATTCTATTAAATACACCTACTCTTTTATATTCTTTGGTTTGGTTATTTATGTCATTGACATCTGTGTTTAACCTTCCTAGCATATCAGAGTAATGGGTGAAATATGCAAAGAATCAATTTAGACCTAACATAAGGGAAAACTTCCTAATAATTAGGGGTATCCACATGCAAAATATACTGGTTCTAAAGGTAGTAGTTTCCCCCTCATTGTAAGTCTTTAAGCAAAGACTGGATGCCTACTTGCTGTGGATATGGTAGGAGGAATTCTTTTTCAAGTACTGTTAGACTAGAAGTCTGTTGAAGTCCCTTCTTATTCTGAAATTCTATGACTCTGAGATTCCCTTCTTCCAATAATATTATAGCTAAAATTTAGAGACTACTCCAATTATCTTAAAGCATAGGTTTTTAATCTGGGGTCTGTAAACTTGGGGGAAGGGAGTTGGTTGTTTTGGAGTTGTTTTTGTTTTGTTTCTATTCCTTGTAATACTATGTATTTTATTTTACACATTTAAAAATATTCTGAGAAGGGATCCATGACACACACAAAACAGGGTTCAAGACGGGTTTAGAGTAATATACCTGGAAAAGAGAAGACATAGGTATACATGACAGCTGTCTTAAGGGGGCTCTCATGTGTAAGAGTCAATGTTCTGCTTGGCCTCAGAAGGCAAAATTAGGATCCAAAACCAAGATCCATAGGTAGAAATTGCAAAGAGATTAGTTTCATAGTAAGCAAAAACTTCCTAATAATTATAGCTTTCCCAAATCAAAATAGTGTCTCAAAAGATGGTGAGTTCCTATGCCCAAAGGGCTATAAATCTGTGTGTACCCTTTGATCCAGCATTAGCATTACTAGTCTGTATCGCAAAGAAATTTTTTAAAAAATGAAAAGGGGCCTATTTGTATAAAAATATGTATAGCAGCTCTTCTTATTGTGCCAAAGGGAAAATTAAAAGGATGTCCATCCATTGGAGGATGGTTAAACAAGTTGTGGTATATGATTGTAATAGAATATACTATTTTACTATAATGACAAATAAGATAATTTCAGAAAAACCCAGAAAGACTGAAGTGATGCAAAGTGAGCTGAACCAGGAGAACAAACTACACAGTAATAGCAATACTGTATGATGATCAACTGTAAATGGTGTAACTATTCTCAGCAACACAATGATCCAGAGGACTCATGATAAAAAGTGCTGTCTACCTCTAGGGAAAGAACTGATAAGGGTCTGAATGCAGAGATCAAAGCACATTATTTTTCACTTTTTAAATTTTTTCCATGTTTTTTTTTTTTTTAGTCTGTGTTTTCTTTTATAACAACTAATGTGGAAATAAGTTTTTTTTTACTTTTTTTTTTTTTAACCCTTAACTTCTGTGTATTGGCTCCTTGGTGGAAGAGTGGTAATGGTGGGCAATGGGGGTCAAGTGACTTGCCCAGGGTCACACAGCTGGGAAGTATCTGAGGCCAGATTTGAAGCTAGGACCTCCTGTGGAAATGTTTTTGCACAAGATTTGCTTGCTATCTCAGGAAGAGAGATGGGGAGGTAAGCAGGGAAAGAATTTGGAACTCAAAAATTTTTAAGTCAATTTTTAAAAAAAATTTTACATGTAATTGGGGAAAAAAATTTTATTTAAATAAGAGATAGAGATGTTCCCCTCTCACTGGAAGTCTTCATTCAGAGTTTTATGACCACTTCTACTAGCAAAACTATATTGAAATTTTTTTTGGCATGGTTTGAACTAAGTGACTACTGAGTTCTCATATAACTCTTAAAATTCTTTAATTCTGTGAATCAAGATTGAGGATAACCTAAAGAGCAATGCAAACTAAAGAGGGAATAAATAGACTATAACATATTATCAAAGGTGACTTAGAACCAAAAAGCAGCATGTAAAATATCTTCAAAGAGATGAATGACCACAAACAAAGGTAAGTCAATCATATATCAAAAGCAAAGGACTACAGGGGGGCAGCTGGGTAACTCAGTGGATTGAGAGCCAGGCCTAGAGACGGGAGGTCCTAGGTTCAAATCTGGCCTCAGACACTTCACAGCTGTGTGACCTTGGGCAAGTCACTTGACCCCCATTGCCTACCCTTACCACTCTTCCACCAAGGAACTAATACACAGAAGTTAAGGGTTTAAAAAAAAATATTAAAAAAAAAAAAAAAAAAAAAAGGACTACATATGGAGAGTTAATGTGCCAGATTAGTATATACTTAATCTAAAAATATCTAGAGGAAAGGGCCCCCATTATGAGAAAAGGAAACTATAAGAAAGAACATGGACAACCACTAAATAGGAAAAAAAAGGTAATGAATGTGTTGTAACTTGTTGTTCTAGGGAGAGATCAGAGATTCATTGAAACAAGAGTTCTTAAACATTTTGTGTCAGGAATCCATGTGGCAAGGCAGTCTGGTAAAGTCTACAGACCCTTTTTAAGAATGTTTTTAAAGATATAAAATAAAAAAATAGAATTACAGTGGAAACCAATTATATGGAAGTAGAGCTGTCCATATGTATATTTTTAAAACAAGTTCAAAGACTCCAGCTTAAAGTATAGTTTTGTTTTGTTTTTAAATTTTCATATCTAATTGTTTCTTCTTTAGAATTGCAATACCTTATATGGTACTAGCAGTACAGTATTTTTTATTAGATTTATAAATTTTCTCTTTTCACCAGCTAAACTATAGTTTCCTATACTCTAACAATAGTGAACTATAATGAACTTCACTTATTCTTGTATCCCCTCACAGCATTCAAATCTGTTCATTTTATTTCCTTTTGTTGCTCTACTATGTCCTAATGCAAATCTCCACCTCATTATCCCACTCCTAGGTTACCAAGCTCAACCTCAGAGAAAAAGTAGTTTCGTGACCCTAAAAAGCAAGGTGGAAGCAAAACAGAAAGTTAAAAGTAATATAATGGCATGAATAATAAAAAATAATTAAAATTCATATGACTTTAGAGTACAGTACTTGGGAATTTTTAACTTGCACTCTAATACTAAGCAGTTCTAACATGTGTGACTTCTCCATTTGTATTAAAACTACTGAGCATACTGAATTAAGAGCATATGGCACTTTTATAAGACTTCTAGATCGGACATCAGTTCATTATTAAAGTTTTCAAAATGCCTATAAACCACAACAGAGAGCAAACTTGAAAAGGCAAATGGTAAATATTTCTTTTGACAAAAAAATTCTAACACGATTTGACTTAATGTGACTAGCAGACTTTAAAAATGTTCATCAGTTAAAATTTGAAAGAAAATTTGAAATGCCACCCAAGTCACTGACATACTGCTAAAATGCTCATCAACTTGAAAAATATAAATCCATATATAACTTTGACAAATGCAAAGTAGGAAACTGTGATTTTTCTAAAGTGAAGGAAAAAAGAGATAATATTACGAATTATATGGATTTTCCCAACTTTCCAAATCTTAAATGTTGTTCTTTATCAATTTAAACTTTGAAAAGGTGAACAAAGTAGTTGTCCAGTTAGACTTTTTGACTATCTTTTTTCAGCCTCTATTCTCCAGAAAATACTTGTAATTTTGGAAAAGATGATTTATTAAAATGATGTTTTTTTCCTAAGATTAATGTTTTTAACTCACAATACTATAAGAAGCATTTATCTACATACAATAGGAGGCATTATCATTTATGTGAGAATTATAAATTACTAACATACTATTCTCATTGTTATATCACATAAGTGCCATTTTCTGATGTGATTTCAGAATACAATAACTCTACTGATATTGGAAGATTATTATTATTACTATTGTAATGAGGGATAAGAAGATGGAAAATGGGAGTCACTAGGGGCCTGGGAGCCTGAAACCAGTCTAGCAGAAGACTGAGGTTTGTGGCTGGCAAAGGAGAGCAGCCTCAACTGAGGTGCCTAGTGAATCTCCACTGCTAAGATGTTAGGCTCCTTTAAATTGTTAAGTGGGAGGCCCCTCCCTGCTGAGGTAACTGCCTCCCTATTGGGTGAGAGCAGAACTCAACAGGAAACCATGACTCAACTTCCTGCCAACAATGGAGGCTTAGATTTCACTTCCACAGTAAACCCTACTTCTCAATATTCTGTCCTCTCCTTAGTCTCCTTGCCTTGAAGGTGTTGGAATAATCACGGGAATTCACAGATTAAGGCTAAGGAATTTATTTGAAACTGGGAAGAGAAAACTAAGGTAAGAGGACTTAGGTTAGTTAAGCTGTTGCTAGGGGCAACTGGCAGGTGCTGGCAAAGGACCTAGAAGGTCTTGATAGGCTGAGGGCAACCAGCCCTCAGCCAGAGATAACTAGACTCTGGCTTGGTGTTATTTGATCAGCTAGGTACACCAGTGTTGTTGTTGAGATGGCCCTAACCACTAGGCTACACTATCTAAGTTCCTACCCATGATCCACCTCTCTTCACCACCCAGGTCCCAGTGGGAAAGGTCAGGGATAGCAAGTTGTCTGGGTGAGGTCAAGGGAAAACAGAACCCCAAGGTTGGGTTTGCAGGGCCTTATATAGTCACAGCCCAACTGCTGGTTAGCTCCTGGCATCTGGCACATGCCAAGCCAGAATTCCATTCTGATAACTGACAGGATTGCCTAGGGTAATATT
>NW_025375673.1:0-5176 GCF_016433145.1 Gracilinanus agilis
CATGTCTTTTGTGTCTAAAGTTAGTGCTCTTTCCACTGTATAATGCTCTCTCTCTCTCTCTCTCTCTCTCTCTCTCTCTCTCTCTCAGCAAAGAACTGGAAATTGAGGGGATGCCCATTAATTGGGGAATGGCCGAACAAGTCGTGGCATATGACTGTGACGGAATACTATTATGCTATAAGGAATGACGAGAAGGTTAATTAAAAAAGCAACACATGGAAAAACCTAAATGAAATTATGAAGAGTGAAATAAGCAGAACAAAGAGAACACTATACACAGCAACAGAAAAATTATGTGAAGAACAACTCTGGATGTTCACCTCTAGAAAAAGAACTGATAAAAAGGAATATGTATGAAAGTGTTTATATGTACGTTATATATGTATGTATGTTTTGAAACTTTTTTTGGTTAAAGGATACCTTCTTCTAGTATAGGGAAGGGAGGGAGATACACAAGGAATTTAATGTAACAAAATAAACGAACAAATAAAATTAAATTAAAAAAAAAGATTATGAAATTTGGAATCAGAATGAATTCCAGTTCTGCTTCTTAATATACTTACTTATAAGTGACCATGGGTAGGTCACTTATCCTCTCTGGGCCTCAGTTTCCTTGTCTGTAAAAACAAGGGCAATGGACTAGATGATCTTTGAGTTCCAGTGAATACGACAGTTAAAAGGAGATATTGCTATCTGGAAGTGGCCAAAGAAGATTTCCTTAGAGGATGTGAGATTTGACTTTAGCTGCTAAATGCTGAATCTAGAATGTACAGCAAAGAAAGGCCATTCTATAGGTAGGGGATACAGTATGAGGAAACCAGCTGGGATGCATGTGACAAATTTAGGTTGACAGAGTTCAGGGAATAAAATAGTCTGACTGAAGTCAGATATTGAGAAGGTGCAAACCATAAGGTTGGAGAGGTAGGTTGGGGTCAGATATTAGACTGTACTGAATGATATGCTAAGGAATGTAGATTTTATTTTGTAGTCAGTGAAAAGTTTTTGAGCGAAGAAAAAATTGTTAGAATCCACATTTTAATAAAATTAATCTGACCCTGCTGTGCAGGATGGTTTATAAATAATAGTCTAGATGTGAAAGGATCAGTTAAGTAGAGGTTAAAGTAATTATCCAAGTATGGGGGTGATAGGATCCTGAATTAGGGGAGTAGTGGTAGTTAACAATTAGAGGCGCAAAGATTCATAGGCTATTTTTTCTGCCTCCATCTTTAGATGAATTCTCTTTCCTTTCTAACTTCAGAATCCTTCTCTATTTTAGAGACAAAAGATTTGGATTGGATTTCTAGCCTTGACACTTATCTATGGGACCCTGGGCAAGTCTTTGAACCTTGTAGAGCCTCAGTTTTCTCATCTTTCAAATGGAAATAATAATACTTGCATTACATTACAGAATTGTGAGTAAAGTATTTCGAAAACTTTAAAGCAGGATATAAAGATGTAAGGGTTGTTGGTGGGGTGGGGATGGGGAGGTTAGCTCCTTAAATTTCAGCAAAAGCTCTAACTCTGGAGAGACTAAAAGATAGACATTAAAATGTAAAGAGGAAGGCCTTCAGATGCAAAATAGACATTACTAACCCTTGGAATGCTCAGTCTTGAATAGTTCAATTGCATATGAAAAGGCCAGCTGGACAATGAACTTGCCTTCAGGGCACAGACTGAATTTGAACCTTTGTCCCAAACTTCTCATCTACATAAGATTCCCAAAGCTGTATAGGAGGTAGAATTGAAACTAATCACCCTAAGGCAAGGTAGAGTGGTTGCTGTTGCCTTAGGAAGGACTGATGAATTAGAGGGAAAAAGGTCTCTATCTTTTGTCCCTAGGAGTAACAAATTACCTCAGGGCCTCCGCTCTGAAGGATTCAAAAGGAAGAAGTTTCTGTCAATCCTACTGAAAAAAAAATACTTTCCCTTAAAGCTTGGCCTGCTCCACACAGTTCAGTGAAGAGCCAAGATTGCCACTGAATCACCAGATTAACCCAGATAAGACAGCAAAACCAATGAGAAGCAAGCTCTGCTGAACTCCTTTCTAGCCCTTCTCTACTAGAAGATAGCATGTCCTGTGAGGAGCCAGACTGGCTGAGTGGCAGAGTGGCTGCTCCCACTAAGGATCTGTATTTTCAGAATTTTGAATTGCCTTTGCTTTTTGATTTGAGAAAGATGCCTTTACTAAAGAATTGAGTTGACTGGCTGATTGTTTAAGGAGAAGTATACTGGTGGGGGCTTATGAGCCAGTGTCAGGAATATAGCCAGACTAGGTGCTTCCCCAGAACCCTGGGAACTTCACTTTACTTATTGATATACCCTTAAATATCCTTGCTTTCCAGTTCATTTACCTCCTCAACTTCCATGGTCTCTACTTTCACTCTATCACAGCTGCACCTATGAATGAACATGCCCTTGACTTCATCATCACTCAGAAGCCTTCACAATCTGTAACTATGAATTTCTCTGACTATATGACTTTGTATCCTCCTTTTTATTCTCTCTCCCTGAGTCTCATTCCTCCTAAATTTATTCTCCATTTTCATTGTAATATCTATCAAGGGTGCATATCCAAGGGTCTATGAACTTAAGGAAAATTTTATTTTGATAACTATATTTCAAGGACTAATTTCTTTTGTAATCCTATGCACTTAATGTTCCACATTTTAAACATTATTCTGAGAAGGGATCCGAAGGCTTTGTCAGACTGTCTCAAAAAAGAAAAAAGAAGAAAAAGTTAAGAGCCTCTGATGTCACTCCATCTCTTCATGCTTTTCTAGGCCATCACCCCTACTCTGGTCCCACTTAGAGGCAGGTAGGTTTCACGGTAGAAAGAAGGCTGGACCTGAAGTCAGGAAGATCTGAGTTCAAATATGGCCTCAGACACTTATTAGTTATATGACCTTGGGGAAGTCATTTAACCTCTGTTTCAGTTTCTTCAACAGTAAAATAGAGATAATAAGACCTACCTTCACAGGGTTGTTGGGAGGATCAAAGGAGTTAATATAATAAATAATAAATAATAAATATAATAAAATAAGACAAATGCTTAATAAAGCTTTTCGCTTTCCTTTCTTCCCTTAAAATCTTGACCATTTCAACTTTACTGTTTTCTACTGTTCTATTCTTGAATTATCACCCTTTTGTCTTATTACCACCTAAATCCTAGCCATGTTATTTTTCCCAACAATCTTCTTCTTTGTTCCTACTCAGCTGCAATTGTGCTGATTTAGTCCATTATATATGCTATGTAATCTCAGTTGAGCTGCTGCATATCAGTTCTTATACTCCCAGATTGACTTTGTTCTAGCATCTATTCCAAATCTCTTCCTCTTCTTCCTTTTCTTCCCTTAAAATAACAATGACAAAAATTTATTAACTTTTGTCTTAGAAAAATCAGTTCTGGGGCCAGCTGGGTAGCTCAGTGGATTGAGATCCAGGCCTAGAGATGGGAGATCCTGGGTTCAAATATGACCTCAGAAACTTCCCAGATGTGTGACCCTGGGCAAGTCACTTAACCTCCATTGCCTAACCCTTACCACTCTTCTGCCTTGGAACCAATGCATAATATTGATTCTAAGGTGGAAGGTAAGGGTTTAAAAAAAAATCAGATCTGAACCTAGCTATATCTTTTTTTTATTCTTAGTAGAAAACTTTGTCTCTTGTTCACTAAGAAAAAAAAACCAAGGCCATTTGTTGTGAAGCCCCTTAATTCCTTAATACCATACCTCAATCAATCAATCAATCAATATTTATGTACTAAGCACTGAAGATACAAAAGGAGGCAAAAGATAGCTGCTGCCTTCAAGGAGCTTACAATCTAGTGAGGGATACCACATGCAAACAAATATAAACTAAGCAAGCTATATACAAAATAAGTAATAAGTAATAACAGAGGGAAGGCACTGGAACTAAGAGAGGATTGGAAAGGCTTCCCTTGGAATCTGGGATTTAAGGTAGTGGAAGCTGGGGGTGGGGGGGCTGGTAGTCAGAGTAGAGGGAGGAGAAAATTCTAGGTATGGGGGACAGGTAGAGAAAATGTCTGGAATTGAGAGATGGAGCATGTTTATGGAACAGCCAGAAGGCCAGTGACACTGGATCAAAGAGTACCTGGGGAGTAAAGTGTAAGAAGACAGGAAAGGTAGAAGGGACTAGGTTATAGAGGACTTTGAATGCCAAAGAGAGGATTTTGTATTCGACCTTAGAGGCAATAGGAGGCCACTGGAGTGGGAGGGTGACATGATCAGACTTGAGTTTTAGGAAAACCACTTTAGTGGCTGAATGGAAGTGTTGGATACTGATTGAACTGACCTTGCCTTGACTCCATAACTAGGGATGCTGGTCCAAATCAGTTAAGGAAGAAACTGGTTGCACCTGGAACCCACTGTGCTTGGAGCTAGATGTTCTGACTAGATGGAGCCACTCCCCAACCTCACCAGTCTCTGGCGATTTTATAGAACCACTTAACTCTCCCTGTTCCTGCCTTTCCTGTCCCTCTGGAGCCTTCTTTATGGACAAAAAAAAAAAAAAAAAAAAAGATTGCTGTGTAAAACAACTGGGGCAGTAGGAGGCTCACTGGAGAGAGTGCCAGACTGAGAGTCAACTGGGAAGGGACACTTACATGGATTCTAAGACAAAAGGTAAGGGTTAAAAACCAAAAACAGAAACAAAAAAACAGCTTATGTAACAGCTTCACAAGATTATGCCTTTTATGAGGCTCTTTCCCTGTTGAAGTAGGTTTGAATCCTGTCCCTTCTGCTGCATGGTAACTCAGATTACAATCCCTCCACCTCAGTTAAAGATCCTTATTGTTGCTACTTTGGGAGTCCTCTTTGATTCAGGGTGACAGATTGCAGTGAGGAGAGGCTGGAGGCTGGCAGAACCACCAGCAGTAATCAAGGTGTGAGGTGGTGAGGGTCTATACCAGAGTACATTATCTCTCTCCTTTGCTCTAGTCTTGGAGGCAATAAAGCTTCCCAGTTTGTCTTTCCAGGCCTTGTTGAATCTGGCTCCAGCTGATTTCTAGGTTTATAACATGTTATTTTCCATCATGGATTGTACTTTTGAGCCATACTGGCCTGGTTGGTTTTCCTTCCTTCCTTCTTTCCTTCTCCCTTCCTCCCTCCCTTTTTTTCTTTCCTTCCTCCCTTCTTTTCCTTCCTTCTTTCTCTTCCTT
>NW_025375674.1:0-1218 GCF_016433145.1 Gracilinanus agilis
CCTGACTCACTCTTCACTGAATTCCTATTAAAATAATTCATTTCAAGGGCCATGAAGACAATACTGAAGCTGGCACTGTGAAGCCCTTAGGGCTTAAAAGCCAGGGTCATCCACTGCACTATTATTCCTACAGCACTTTCAGATAGTTTGAAGACTAGCTTCCTTTCAATCTTCCACTATTATTACTTCCAATGTTGTTTGGCTTTTGGAAAAAGAAACAAGATCGTTTTGCTTCTTGCTTTTATTTTCTGTATTTCACTTTGAGCCCCACAGTTTTTCTGCTCGTGCTGCCTTTTCAGGGTTTGGGAGTGATCTGTGGAGGAAGGAGAGATGTGGAAAGTGTGGGTTCTTGTGGGGAGGATGCTTGCTTTTGGTGGGGAGGCAGCAGGCTGGAAGTTGCACTAGGGAATCCCAGACTTTAGAACTGGACAGGATTTCAGAGGTCATCTGGTCCACACCCCTAATTTTGCAGGCCAGGATCTTGCCTCAGGGCCTGGAATTTAATTAGTGACAAAGCCAATCCAGATCTTGTAGGTTAGTTGTTTTTTTTTTTTTTTAAACCCTTAACTTCTGTGTATTAGTTCCTTGGTGGAAGAGTGGTAAGGGTAGGCAATGGGGGTCAAGTGACTTGCCCAGGGTCACACAGCTGGGAAGTGTCTGAGGCTGGGTTTGAACCTAGGACCTCCTGTCTCTAGGCCTGGCTCTCACTCCACTGAGCTACCCAGCTGCCCCTCGTAGATTAGTTTTAATGTTTTTCATCTTGATTTAGCTTGTAAAGCTTCTATTGTTTAGGTAAATTCTCAGTTAAAAAATAATCCTTACCTTTTATCTTCTTAATTTAAAAAAATCCATTAGTTAAAGAGAATGTTGATGTTTAATAACAGTTTTTTCTTGATTTGTTTTGGAGTACAAGTGAGTGCAGCAAGCAGAATCAGGAGTAGGATGAATGGAGGAAATAATGATAATAATGAAAAAGCAGTGTGTTCTACTGGACATGGAATCAGAACCTGGAATAAGTCCTGGCTTTGTCATTTATTTACTCAGGGGATGACTAGAGGTCAGCTATTCATCTCTTTGAAGCTCAGTTACCTCATGGAAAATGGCAATGACAGAATCCAAGAAGGAGAAGGAACCTCAGAGTTCACAGGATAGTCACAGAAGGAGTCTTGGAGATCATAGAAGATAGCACAGATATATCATAGAAGAACACAGGTATGT
>NW_025375675.1:0-1842 GCF_016433145.1 Gracilinanus agilis
AGAGGAGAGGGGAGGGGAGGGGAGAGAAGGGAGAGCGTAAGGGGAGAAGAGAAAAATAAGCAATTCACATTTCTTTCTATAGCTCCTAAAGTTTTATAAACTTTCCCCTGACAATAGCCCCATTAAGTAAAGAGGCTGTGTCTTATCATCCTTACTTTATGGATGAAGAGACTGAGGCTCAGAAGGGTTAAAAACAACTCATTTAATGCCAAACATAAAGCCACTCATAATCATGGTATCTCAGAGCTAGGAGGGACCTTGGAGAGACTCTAGAGCAGGGATGCTCTGCCTTTTCTATGTCATGGACCGCTTTGGTTGCCTGGTGGGCCTATTGAATAAGATGGAGCCCTCCCTGTTCCTGGAATGTTCATCTCTCTCCTGTTACATTTCTATCCCTCCTTCAAAGTCTAGCTCAAATGTCACCTCTTCCACAGAGTCTTCCCTGATTTGTCCCATCTCAGACCTCCCATGGTTCTTTGCTCTATTATACTTATCATGTAATAGTACATAAAGTAGTCATTTCTGTTTGCATCTCACATACCCCTAGATTGATAACAAAGCTTCATGAGGGTAAGGGACTGTTTCTTATTTACTTTTTGTATGAATCCTCTTTAGTATCTAGCATAGTGTCCTATATTGGTACTTAATTAAATGCTTGCTGATAATTAAGAAAGTGGAGGGGGTGGCTAGTTGGCTCAGTAAATTGAGAACGAGGCCTAGAGACAAGGAGGTCCTGGGTTCAAATCAGGACTCAGACACTTCCTAGCTAATTGTGTGACCCTGGACAAGTCCCTTAACCCCCATCACCTCACCCTGACCACTCTTCTGTCTTGGAGCCAGTACACGCTACTGATTCTAAGACAGAAGGTAAGGGTTTAAATAAAGAAAAAGGGGGAAGCTGGGTAGCTCAGTGGATTGAGAGCCAGGGCTAGAGATGGGAGGTCCTAGGTTCAAATCTGGCCTCAGACACTTCCCAGCTGTGTGACCCTGGGCAAGTCACTTGACCCCCATTGCCTACCCTTATCTCTTCTGCCTTGGAACCAATACACAGTATTGATTCCAAGACAAAAGGTAAGGGTTAAGGAAGGAAGGAAGGAAGGAAGGAAGGAAGGAAGGAAGGAAGGAAGGAAGGAAAGAAGATGGGCCTGATGTCATCAGACTGTAGAGAATATCACTCTAACCTCAGAAGTGCCAAGATGCATTTTCTATGTCTAAAAACCAAGGGTTCAATGAATACTCTTGGCTGAGCTTTTCTAAAAAAACTTAAAGGTAGGAGGGAGGAAGGGTGCAAAAAAAGGGAAAAGGGACAATGTAATCACAAATGAGGGTTTCCAAGAATATATTTTTCGCACCTTCTGATGAAGTGTTAGCCTACAGAATATAGAGTCTTGGTAAGTTACTTTGGGATACTCTAGGTGTGATTTAAAAAAGAAAAGCTGGATGAATGGAATTAAATTGTTGAAATCTATCATTAGAGACTTGCTCTCAAGAGGGAATCTGAAGAAGGCTTTCAGGCTAGTAATAGATCTGCATTCTACTAAGAGAATTTTCTCAAACCAATCTGATTCAAGTCAAAAAACAATGTATTAGAGGCAGCTAGGTGGCTCAGAGTATAGTGAACCAGGCTTGGAGATGGGAGATCCTGGGTTCAAATGTGATTTCAGACACTTCCTAACTGTGTGACCCTGGCCAAGTCACTTAACCCCAATTATCTAGCCCTTACCGCTTCCTCTGCCTTAGAGCAAATAGTTAGAGAGAAGGTGAGGGTTTTAAAAATGTATTAAGAGCTAATTGTATGCCTGGCATTGTGCTAGGTGCTAAAGATACAAACTAAAAAAAAAA
>NW_025375676.1:0-7562 GCF_016433145.1 Gracilinanus agilis
CTCCCTCTCCCTCTCCCTCTCCCTCTCTCTCCCTCTCTCTCTCTTGCCTTTCCACTCTCTTTGCATTTCACAGACAAAGACTTTGGACCTGGCACATTGGATCTTACACAATGGGTGATGAGAGACAAGGTGTTCAAGACTCAATAATATCCCAGATTATACAGAAATTTTTGGGATCTGTGTGTGTGAGAAAGAGATAGAGTCAGAGATAGACACACACACACACACAGAGACAGAGACAGAGAGAGAGAGTGACAGAGAGAGAGAGAGAGAGAGAGAGAGAACTTTTGAGAGACTAAGGCAGTTAAGAGAAAGATGTTTTCAGAGAAAGAGGCAAAAACAGAGATGAAAAATATTCTTCATAGTAGTATCCTGCTCTGATTTTATACTCAACTTTTTAAATTGATTGTCATGATTTGATTTTTTTGACTCCTAAAGCAGCTTCCTGTCATCTGTAACTTGAATGCAGAGCATGGACAATTTCAAGTTATACACTACATTTCTAGAAATTTCTAAAGTGGTAGTAGTAGTGATAAGAACTGTTCAATGATAAATTCAATGGGGTTTGAAAGTCAATAGTGTATGAGTAACCTTGTCTATCTTTTTTCCAGTTCAGTAAGCAAGAAAGTCCCTAAAAAGGAAAACAAAAAACAAAAAACAAAAAACGAAACAAAACAAAACACACACCAGAAACACAAACGCAGTTTACCAAAAAATAAAAGTAAAAAGCACTCTCTCCACAAAATCCCAAACACTGGAGGAAAATAGCCTCTGCATTTTAAGTCATAACAAACAAAACTAATAAACTGCAAGCCACAGGGATCTGTCAGCTGAATAGAGGACATAGCATTCATTGTATAAACAATTCACCAATGTGTCAACAGATACTCTGACATGGGAAGAAAATGAAGAGTATTTTTCAAGAAAAATCTATTTAGTTCAATGAAGCCTCTGGCAGAATTTTGTGTGCACTGTATCGACAGGGAAGAATGGCTATCCACATGTGAGCTAGTCATACGTTAAACAGTACAAAAATGATCTATTATACAAGAACATTTCTTTTGAAATCTGAAAGGCACATCCATTATCATCATAACTGACATCTTCTCAACAATGACAGGGCATGTTAGTGGATATCACCAAATTTCCCCCTTTCTGATGCTGAAATGAATAGAGCATTCTTGTCAGGTATGGTAGATAGAAATAGCAAAATTCACATAATTATCTTCGTATTGTCACAACAATCCTGGCCTTATATGACAAGAAGCCATGAAAGAGAAAACAGATGTGTTGCTTATAAAGACTATAAGTGAGCAATGTAGAGGTCAATTGCTATATTTAATCACCACATTTATCAAAATAATTTTTTCGCTTTCATTGTAAAAGAGCTCAGGGCCATATCTCTGTCTTTGATATGTTTAATATAGAAAAATACAATTATAGATTTAGTTTTGGAAGGTCCATTGTCCAACCCTAATTATTTTTACAGAGCAGGAAAGTGAGGTATACTCAGGTACATGCAATTTATGCAGGGTCAAATAGGTAGAAAATTGGAGAACTTTTGCTCTGCCCGAAGTCTTCTAACTATATCCAGAATTATTTTTACTTTCTATAAGTAACTTTAAAAAAACCCTTTCCTTCCATCTTAGAATCAATACTATTTATTGGTTCTAAGGAAGAAGAGAAATAATGACTGGGAAAAAGGAACTAAGTGACTTGCCCAGGGTCATACAGCTAAAAAGAATCTGAGGCCAAATTTTAGCCCAGAGCCTCTCATTCCCCAATCTTGACTCTCTATGCACTCTAAACCACCTATCTGCCCCCTCTATCATCAACTTTTGGGATAAATATTTTAAGAGTGTGGATGTATACACTGAAGGAATATTTTTTTTATCCTGGGACTCCATTCTAGGAGTATAGGGCCACAACCAGTAGGCAGCGGGTCACACTGTCGCTCAGGGTCACCCAGCTGGGAAGTGTCTGAGCCCGGATTTGAACGTAGGACCTTTCGTCTCTAGGCCTGGCTCTCAATCCACTGAGCTAGCCCAGCTGCCCCTACTTAAGGTTGCAGTTTCTTTAGCAGATGTAGTTTTTACAGGGTGGGGTTGCTAGTCCCACGCCCAACCCTCCTCCTTTTTTCATCCAGGCTAGGGACAGTCCTTGGCCCAGGAGTGGTAAGGGAATATTGATTGCCTCAAATGTAGGGTCATGGCTTACAAAAGTAGAATTGATTGTCATAAATATGTAGAAATACATAAGAATTCACATATATAATGATAATGAAAAAATGAATGAAAATGTATTTATTAAGCACTTATTTTATGTCAAGCAATTGGTATACAGATATATGAGTGAAATAGCATTCTTAAGAAACTTAAAACTGAAGGAAACAACAGTGATAGGCAAGATCAATTTCTGGATTGATGGAAAGGTCTGGTGGTTCAAATTCAGGGCAGACAGCAATGTCCTGGCATCATCAGAGAATAATATAAGGTCAGATAGGAAGGCCTAGGGGATTAAAATGGGGCAGCATCAGTGAAGATGGTAAGGCAGAAGGAAAAGTATCCTATGATCTGCTCCATTGACATAAATGAAAATTTGCCTTTTTGTCAACTTCTGTCCATTGCTCATACATCTTCCTTCTGCAGCAAAGCAATGCAAATCTAATCCATCTTCAATACAAAAGGCCTTTCAAATACTTGAAGCTAACCCTTATTATAACTTATTATCTCACCTTGATGTGTGAAATCTACAATCTAAAGACACCTAATTTCTTAAACCCTGTTTTTAGATGTTAGGACCCAAGACCCCTCCTTGTCCTAATTGATGCTTTCTGGTTATCAGCAACCTTCCTAAATTATGGTACTAAGAATTAGACAAAGTATTTCAGATATAGTCTGAGCTGGGCAGAGCACAATATGACTAGGACCTCTTTATATTCTTGGAAACTATACTTCTATTAAGATAGTCCAAATCACATTAATGTTTATTATTATCATTATTATCACAGTTATCATCTATTGAATTTGAATACCTAGGTCTTTCTTCAGAAAAACTGTCCTTTCCCATCTTATTCTCAGGAAGTCTACGTTTTGAACTCAAGTGGAAGATTTTTTCTTCATCTCTATTAATTTATATCATATTTGATTTGACTTGATGTCTTTGGTCCTTTCAGATTCTATTATCGAATATGTTATCTCTCTCAGTTTTGCGTTATCTACAAATCTAGTAAAGTAATATAATAATTATTGCCTTTGTTTAAATAAAAAACATTATGAAATGTACATAAATCTCTAAATACCACTTTTAAATACCTACAACCAAACCTTATATCAAGATGCAATAATGAGTCAAATTTTAAGAAGCCTTGCTTCAGACCAGGTTAAATCTCCTTTCTTAGAGGACTTTAGCTATTATTCATTTATTCATCTCTTTTTCCCTCTTTGCTTTCAGGAAAGCCTTTATCTTAGGTCTGGGGTATTGCATTTCCATAGCTTCCAGGTACACATAGTAGATGCTTAATAAATATTTGTCAAATGGAATTAAATTTCTGGTGGCTTACTGGCCTGTTTCTGCTTGCTACAACCAAAGGGTCAAAGCCCTTAAGAATCTATTTATAGTTTCCAAGAGATAAGACATTAATTCACCTCTTGCTGCTAGTTCTAATTACCTGTCCTTGCAAGGAGAGCTTGACCTCCCATTGCAAAACTCCCTGGCTATATGGCGCAGTTCCAAGACTTGGACAGAATCTTTCCAACTTTCTCTTGGACTTACTTATAGAGAAAGAAGGAGAAAATTAGCTTTCAGTTTGACTCCCACAGTCTGCATCCAAACTTCTGATATTCTCCTTCCAATCAGGAAATATTTTTTGGGGTATCAAGGCTTCTAGTTTCTCACTCTTTCTTTGTGTTCCCCATTTATTTACAAATCATTTTGGATAATACGTTAATGATTTTTCCACTGGTGCTCTCTTCCACTGCCTAATCGTGATATGAAAGTGACTGGAAATTCCTCTGCAAAGTACAATCTGTGATTTTGTCTATCAAGTTGGAAAAAGTATGAATCTACTAATGGATTGTATGTTTATTGTTAAAGGAACAAGCTAGTTAGGTTTGAAAAGATTCATCACTTCAGAGCAACAGGGAAATATATTTTTCAAGTCAAGTTATCAAGCCAAGTACTTACTTTGTACTGGGTACTGTGCTAAGTGATGAGAATACAGATACAAACAGAAAAAAGGACAATTCCTTCCCTTGAGGAGCTTACATTTTAAAGGGGAAGACAAAACATAAGAGGAACCTGAAAAAGAAGATTGGGGAGGGAAATTAAGGAAACTGGTATGGGGTCATTGTAGAGTAACCTGAAAATTCAGGCATACAACATAGAGAGCAATGAAGACATGAATGCCCTGGTCCTTCTTCAAATGGAAGTTTTCAGGAACAACGACTTTCAAATATCTCTAAATTACAAGTGATTGAGATCTGTATCAGTGCATGATGTACACATATGGATGAAACTGCATATCCTTAAAGGACAAAACTTTACTAAAAATTACTATTTAAACTCTTCAGTTTTGGGGGCTTATCCTGCTCAGCACACTTTGAATACATTTGAAAGCTGAACAAAATACTGTGATGTTCGGTTTTTTAAAAAGTGATACAATAGTTTATTAGTATCTCCTTCAAACCATGCTACTAATCATATCATTACATCTGCCCTTAAGGCCAAGTCTAGGTAAGAGAGATTATTCTCCTTTACCTCTCTATTTCCTAATATTATTTTGTAAACCACTGTCGAGTTTCTTAAGGCTACTTCCTTGTTTCCATATAACAAGAAAAGGTCTGAATATTTTTGGAATTATTGAATTTATATTTGAAGTCATCTGATTATGTTTAAAGAATTAGAGCATATGTTTCATATAACACCTGAATGTTTTTATTATTGGATACCTTATGCAAAATTCCATAAATTTTAATTTATGTTTATATTTTTGATGATTTAAACAATGAAGAATTTGTTGGCTTTGTTAGTGTATTTTCTCTTTTAGTGCAGTGGGATACCATATTCATAATTAATGATAATTTAACTATATAAACTAAATGTAATAACATATTAATAAACACAGATTTACATAGAAAATAAGTTTCATTTGAGTTATATATTATGTACTATCACTTCATATCTCAAACATGATTTATTAATTTTTGTTTTACTTGGGATTCATTTTTTTGAAAAAGGTCATTACAAAAGAGAAATGCACAATACAAATCCTGTCCATATAAGATTATTCTGTTTCTAATTTTGCTATTATTGCAGTGTAGATAGACTAATAAATTGCTAAGTAAATATTGGATGCCAGTTATATTCAGGGGCAGATTGGAATCCAGGACACCAAGATTCTTTTCTTAGGATGGGCAAGCTGTGTGACCTGAGTCAGGCAATTTTATCTCTCTGAATTTGAGTTACTCATCTGTAAAATATATTCAATTCATAAGTGTGTTTGTGATCTCATCTATTTGGATGTTCCCTGAAGTGATTCAAATTGTAATCTATGTATGCTGCCAATTCATTACAACTTTTGTTTACATTTTCCCATAAGTTCATCATGGTAGGTCTATACTATGAAAAGGAATTCTTTAATTTCTTTAACTTAATGGGGGACCTGGAGGTCCTCTTACTATAGAGATGTGTAGGGATTAACCAGCCCACAATAACAGGAAGTAGGGACTGGGGAGCCCCCTGCTGCTTGAGCATCAGTTGCAGTCTGTCAGTTGCTGACAGGAGAGTTAGTTGCTGACAGTTAAGGCTGGAAGTTGGCAACTGGATGGGAGTTGGCTGCTGTGGGTTGTTGGGGGTTGGTAGCTGGTAGTGTGGGTTGGCATTTAGTTGCTGGAATATAAAGGAGGGCCTGAGCTTATTAAGAAGACTTTTGGCTTTAGCTTTTAAAGAGCTTTTTGCCTCTGGGATCTCTAGAGAGCAGGAGATCTTTCTCTGAGGCAAGGATCTGCTGACAGTTTGGGCTGCTATAGAAAACTGATTGAAGGAGTGAGTGAGGGGTAGCTGTCTATTATTTTAGAGAATTAGGTAGTTAGTAAAACATTTATACATAGTGTAGATTAGATAGGACTGTGTTTGCCAGGTTAAGAAGAAGCTGTCTTCAGAAGACAGTTAGAGGTAGTTATTACTTTAGGTATATAAAATTGGGAATTTTAGGTATATTTATAGGGTATAAGATTAGTAATCTCTCTTTCCTCTTTTTTATCTTTCACTCCTTTGCTATATTCCTTTGCTATCTCTATTTTAATTAACCTAAATTGTTAATTGTTAAAAGCTGCTGGAAATTTTCTTTTCTCTGGCTTAAAGGTATAATATTAATTTATAACTACTATATTCTCATTAAAATTTAAATTATTAAAAGCTGTTCTTTTATTTTGTTGAACTCCTACTTTTAACCCTTAACAATACCATTTGTTAATGATTTTCTGTACTTTTTTTCTAACATCATCTGAACACTAGTAGAAAATTCTGGTTATCCATCCCTGATACTGGCTACATGATCATTCTTTTTTTCCCCCATTAGATTGCAAGCTTCATAAGAGCAGGGACTCCCTTTTCCCAATTTGTATCTCTAATACTTTTCATAGTCCATGACATATTGTAGGCCCTTAATAAATGTTTATTGATTGTTTGGTTGACTTCTTTTCCTTGAAGTCCTTACTTCCTATACATTGCAACCTGCTCAAATTCACATTGTACTTCTTCATTGTCCTCTGAGTGATATTTGTTCTTAGTTATTTAGAGGCCATTTTGTTACATATATCACAACCATATAGCAACACTAATTGAATTTTATTAAAAAGATGGAAGTACATTTTTAAGGAAAGATTGACTAGGTTAAAAGAAGCTTACTCATCACCAGATTAGCTACAGTGATGGATTTTTTGAAATAACAACTTTCCAAAGTCATTTCTAAGTTGTTGAAAGGGTGTGAGTTGTACTGACATAGGGAGTACCACCAAACTAATAAAATTATATGCTAAAAATGACTATTTAAATAAGGTCCTCAGCTTCTGGATTTTACCCAACTTTAAGTATTTTGAACAAATTTGAATATAGAGCAAAATGCAAAAGTTCCTGAAAGAAGATTTAGGTAATGAAGAAGATGATTTCCAGAAGATGAATTAAACCTACTGAACTGACTTGCTCTATAGAATTCTGGGATATACATTCTTATTTTTAATTTTTTTACCCCTGGTTTAACAATGCCCCAGGCCATCCACTTCCTGACCTTTTTATTTGCCCCAAGGCTTTTTCTAATGTTCTGGCTACTTGATCACAGGGACTATATTTTTTCTTCTTTTGTATCTTAAGAGCTCAGTATCATGCCTAATTCATAGTAAATACTTAAATACAGGTATCCCTTTCACACAGCAACTTTCCCCATACTGATTTTTACATATCACAGATCAACATAATAAATTAAATGGAAATTTGTTGGAAATTTTGTAAAAGTCGCAGACAAGATGTGAAAGCCAAAAGATAATACAGAAAAGGTTTAAATA
>NW_025375677.1:0-1234 GCF_016433145.1 Gracilinanus agilis
ATACCATTGTTGGGTTTGTACCCCAAAGAGATCATAGATAAACAGACAGGTACAAAAATATTTATAGCTGTGCTTTTTGTGGTGGCAAAAAACTGGAAAAGGAGGGTATGTCCTTCAATTGGGGAATGGCTGAACAAACTGTGGTATATGCGGGTGATGGAATACTATTGTGCTAAAAGGAATAATAAACTGGAGGAGTTCCAGGCGAACTGGAGAGACCTCCGGGATCTGATGCAGAGCGAAAGGAGCAGAGCCAAAAAAACATTGTACACAGAGACTGATATACTGTGGTAAAATTGAATGTAATGGGCTTCTGTACCAGCAGCAATGCAATGACCCAGGACAATTCTGAGGGATTTATGGTAAAAATGCTACCCACATTCAGAGGAAGGACTGCAGGAGAGGAAACATATAAGAAAAGCAACTGCTTGAATGCATGGGTCGGGGCGGACATGATTGAGGGTGTGGACTCGAAACTACCACACCAATGCAACCACCAACAATTGGGAAATTGGTCTTGATCAAGGACACATGACAAAACCTGTGGAAAAGTGCGTCGGCCATGGGTGGGGGGAGTGCGGGGGGTGAAGGGGAAAATAGGAGCATGAAACATGTAACCATGTTAAAAATGATTATTAATAAATGTTTAAAAAAAACCCTATTACAAAGAAGTATAATTCATCATATAGAATTTGCAGCCCAGAATGACAAACACTATTTCTTGCTAAGGCTGGCAAAAGATATGCCATGTGCTGTGGGGTGAGTTCACTGTTCTATAAATGACACTGTATCTCCCCCAGATTCCCAGTCATTTGCCTACGATGCCAACCTTCTGAGTCACATGTTGAATAGGTTACCAATTTCATTGGTGAAAACCAAGCAGCTTCATACCATGCCATAACCTGACACCTCGAAAGTCCCTTTGACTACCCCTAAACATTTCTTTCTTCCCAGCTATTCTAAATTATATTCCTGGATGGAAGAGCAGAAATCTTCCCATATAACTACTTCTCATGTGAGCTTCCTAGATCTCCTTGTTAGAGCTTGCTGTATGACTTTGGAGTAGTAAATAACTAGGATGCTTTCCAGTTCTAAGAGTTTTGATTTTCCAAAGTTAGAAAAACAAGTTTTCATCCCCAAGTCTACCCCCAAGATAATTCTTCCATGAATCCTCTTGGAATTGATTATAAGTATTATATATTTTATATATTTTACTTATATAATTATAGATATA
>NW_025375678.1:0-6915 GCF_016433145.1 Gracilinanus agilis
CATATTATAATATAAAATATTATATATGAATAAAAATTTTTAAAAATTTTTAAAAATTCACATAAATATTTAATTGCTTATAAAATTTGAGGAAAAATTCTTCTGAGCTCTGCACTGTGCTCCCAACCAAAGAGGCTTTTGAGAACACATAGGCTATTTGGCTTTTGTAGAGAATGATGCCAGAAGACTAGTGATGAGTGCAACTTTCCTCATATATTATATAAATTAAACACAAAACTCATACCTAGTAGCCCCAAAGTCAACTCCCACCCCAAAATTAAGGCTGGTTCCCATATGGCAGCTAGCATATCTATAATGCTAGTCTATGGAATCCTGAGGGCATAGGGGAGGGATGCTATCCTAATGCTATATCTCATTAGCTTCCATCAGTCTACTGCCTTCATATCCCACTGGAGCCACAGCTCTTACACCAGTGTCCTCCTAGTTTAAGTAAAATTTCAGGATTAAATGAATCACTTGCAAGTCAATGAGCATTTACAAAAGGAGGTTTACTTTGTCCTTGCATGTATATGCAAGAAGGACACCATCATATATAGTTTTTCTGGACACAGCTTCCCTCATCTCCATATAAACAACAATAATATACCTACCCTGCCTTGGACACTATGCTTCTCTGAGAACACTACAAATATTATTTTATTTGATCCTTACAATAAGCCTTAGAGGTAGATGTTATTATCTCTATTTTATATTTGCGGAAATAGGCAAATAGCAATGAAGTGACTTGCCTGATGTCACACAACTAGTAAGTATTTGAGGTTGGATTTGAACTGAAGTCTTTCCAACTCCAGGTCCAGCACTCTGTCCACCTTGCTACCTCATGGAAGCTTGTCTGATCAGAGTAAGTTATCAGGGTATGATAACTTGAGTGGTCTTAGGTACCCATTCTATAAAAGAAACACAAAACTAGGAATAGTAAGTCTGAGTAACCAGTTCAGCTATTACTTTCTTTAGGCAAGGAGAATAGCTTCGTGGCAAACAATTCATGTTGGGGTTACATGAGAAGGGAGAACGTAGGATTTGGAAGCTGATAATGACCGATGGAAGGTTAAAAGTAGCTTTTTTCCTTTCTCTAGGTATTTCTGCTTGGAGTCACCAGTCTCTCATCACATTTCATTGTCCATTCCCAGGATGAAGACAATGCCAGGTCTATTAATTCTTAAACCTCTCTCCTTGTCCTTGGAGAGGACTGACAATCCTGCCAAAGGAGCTAATCAAGCCTGCCCTTCTGTAGATACATTCATTACCCTGTTTCACTCCAGGCAGAATCCAAATGTATAATTTCTATTCTATGGATGCCAACTTAGAAAGCATCAATCATCATAACCTCATTATTCATCTGATTATTATCATGCCAGATCAGTGGGGAATAAAAGCCATCAATAAATCATAATATTGCTACAGATTATACTAATAACCTGGGCAGTGCTGTGGCATTGTTGATAGCTATGTGTGCTATGCCCAGAGCTGGCCATGTATTGTATTCTTCTGAGCAGGAAAAAAAAAGCAAAAACCACACAAACAAAAGTACAACTGCTTGGCTCTTACTTGCTCTTACTTCAAATGTGGATCTAACCATCATTCCCCCTGTGCATCTAAACGTGGATTCCCCTGAGCCGCCATGTAATAATTTGGTGGTACCATTAAGAGGCTACCATTTCAGATGATCCAAGTCACAGAGTGGTCTGAGGCATCCAGAAATGAGTTGGAGTACAGGTTCTTGCACTGAGTAATTGTGTGCACTGAATCACCAAAGATGCAACTAGTCATTTTGGTTCCTGAGGCAAGCATTACAAAACATTGCACCAGAGACTCAGTTATAATTACTCAAGGGCAAGGTGACCCAGACTTGGTGTGACTTTGTGTACAGGGATATGGGTGGAAGCGTAACTCGTCCATCCTTGCACCATGTGTAGTCCTTCCTTGACCTCCATTGACTCCACTTAAATTGAGACTCTAATACTTGCTTGATATTCTCTATGGGCTTGTTATAAAAATCAAATTAGATCCTAGAGAATGAATCCGTTTATAGAGTGGAGAGTAGTATAAAATGGAAGGTGTTATTATTGGAGTATTCTTTCTTTTTTTTTTTTTTTTTTTAAACCCTTACCTTCTGTCTTAGAGTCAATACTGTGTATTGGCTCCAAGGCAGAAGAGTGGTAAGGGTAGGCAATGGGGGTCAAGTGACTTGCCCAGGGTCACACAGCTGGGAAGTGTCTGAGGCCAGATTTGAACCTAGGACCTCCCGTCTCTAGGTCTGGTTCTCAATTCACTGAGCTACCCAGCTGCCCCCTGGAGTATTCTTTCTTAACCTTGCTCTTCTATAGTAATGGTTTTCTAGGCGTCTGGGTATCTTATTTTTCAGGAATAACCAAGTTAAAGAAATTGGATTGGCTTTGTTTGGGTATTGAAATTGGATAAAGTTTAAGGCCTTAAGTTTTTTGCTTTGCGACGTGTGTTCTCAGGATGCAAAAGTCATAGAGTTGTTAGAGCTGGAAGTAGTGACTTGTCACCGAGTGTTTGGTAATTGCACCATTGTTTCCTAAGACTGTTTGTTAGAAAGAAATTAATTGCTACATTAAACTTAGGGGACAGGAGCTGGCTTGTCTCTCTTATTCATCATGCTATTCTTTCTGACATTCATTGCTCTTTCAAGAAAACTTTTTGGGTTTTCAAAAAGCATCCAGATAGATTTATCTTTATGAAAGATTCTTTGTTTAAAATCCAACCTAAATGAAGAAAACAGATGTCATTTAGGGCTGGAGGGAATTTTCTCTTAATTTTTCTCCATCTCTTTCCAGTTTCACAAGTGGGTTGATCGAAAGAAAGCACCAAAAAAAGAAAGAAAGAAAACAAAAGATACCAAGCAGCAGCAAGGACAGCCTTGATTTTCAGAAGGAGATAAACATATGCAAGTTCACTTTGCTAGAATTTAAAGCCAATACATGCCAGAGGTAAAATTGTAAAATGGATGACATTTCATTTATATACTGTATACTGCACAGCTCAGAAAATCACAGAATCTTAGAGATGGAAGGGATCTTAGGGGCCATCTCATGCACCCAATATTTGAATAAGAATTCTTCCTCAACATATTGCACAAGGAGTCACCTAGTCTTGCTTTAACATCTCCAATGAGGGGGCACCTATTCCCACCCATGTCAGACCATTTTACTTTGGGATAGTTCCAATTATTAAAAAAGTTTCCCCCTATATCAGTACCACCACTAGACCTATATCTCAAAGAGATTAAAAAAAAAGGGAAAGGATCTATTTGTACAAACATATTTAGAGCAGCTCTTTTTGGGGTGGTAAAGATTTGGAAAGTGAGGGGATTTCCATAAGTTAAGGAATGGTTTTAATATATAAGTTTAATGGAATACTATTATGCTTTAAGAAATGATGAGCAGAATTTCAGAAAATTCTAGAAAGACTTACATGAACTGATGCAAAGTGAACTGAGAACCAGAAGAACATTGTATACAATAACAGCAATATTTCTTGATGAACAACTGTGAATGACTTAGCTACAGAATACAATGATCCAAGACAATCCCAAAGGACTCATGATGAAAAAAAGCCATCTGCCTCCAGAGAAAGAATTGATGGAGTTTGAATGGAGATCAAAGCATACATTTTTCACTTTATTTCTTCATTTGTTTTGTTGTTGTTTGCATTTTCTTCCACAAAATGACTAACATGGAAAAATGTTTTACTTGATTACATATGTATAACCTATATTGGATTGTTTATTGTCTCAGAGAGGGGAGAGAGGAGAGAATTTGGAACTTAAAAAAACCAATGTTAAAAATTGTTTTTACATATAATTGGGGAAAAATTAAAATATTATTCTTTAAAAAAGAGAATGTTTTGCCTGTATAATAGAGATTTGGGGACATGTTCAGATCACCTAAGATGGGGGCACATATGTGGATGACCAGCTTCTAGAAGAAGGGATTTTACAATTGCCTATTGCATGGTTGGGGGCAACCTCTTTTCATTGACTTTGGCCCCAGAACTAGTTGCATTTTGAAAACTATAAGACTGGGACAAGTCTCTCTCTTTCAGGTGGCATACAGAGATGGATTTTTCCCAGGACATGGGCATCATGCACTAAGTTGGGTAGGGAGAAGGGCTATGTTCTCCTTACCAATAGACCCTGTGGTCTTGGGGTTTGGTTTTGTTTCCTTTGTTCTTTATAGGTGTAGGTACAGGGAGTTGTAGGTACAAATGGAATATTTGGTGTGAGGACTTGGCAAATCCCTCTTAGAGCTGCTTATTCATCTTTGGTGTCTACCTGCTACCCAGCTCTCACCTGTGGCTCCAAGAAGCTGTAGTATATGCAGAAACCACACTATGGTAAAATAGTCTTGGAAGAGAGTCTAAACCAGGTTGAGGGTAACCAGCAGGTTTTTTTTACCTTTAGGTGAGTTAAGGGGATGCCTACCACAAGCATACTCTGGAAGAAGGGGTGAATAAGAATTATTTATTACAAAGGATGTGAAGGTTGCTGAAGCAGGCTCTGTGGAGTGCTGAGAGCTTGGTGAGACATTGAAGAAGCCAGACTAATCCACTACATCTTGGACAATCACCAGTCATCTTATCTTTTGTCTGGCTATTGGACTTTTGTGACTCTGGGAGAATGAGACTGATGGCTTTGTGCAACTCTGGTTCACTTAAGTCAAATGTATATGGAAGTCAAAAGACATCACCAATGCTGCCATTTTGATTCTCTTTGAGTATGAAGGACAACAACCAATCAGGTGCAGGGAGCAGAGTCTTGGAGCTGAGGGGTTGAGCCATGGTGATCTCAGATCCAGAATTCCAAGACAGATATTACTACTGGCCTGGCAGGGAGGTCCTGAGAATCCAGAATGCACAGGTACAAGCCCTAGGGAGCTCTGGACATGGAACTTGGTGAGACTACTGTAATATAGGAACTGACCTAAACTGTGAATGTAATCCTTTTGCTCTTCCCAGAGAGTGAGGGTGTGTTGGGGGCATTATGTCCCTAGTTGTTGGGGGGAATGTTTGTCTGTTTGTTCTTGTTATATCTCTGAAGTAAATATACCCTCTTTTGTAAACGCTAATATGATTGTTGAATGGTTAAATGTACCTGAGGTTCTAGGAATCCCTAAAATTGTAGAAATACAATCTATGTGGTTTTGAGTCAGTGACAGAATCTAGACACTCCAACCCCTTGGATTCCAGAGAAGTTGGGGGGGTTTGGAAATATAATGTAGCTGATCTTTGGGCTGTGGGGACCAAAGTAATTGCTATTTTATTTTCATCATTTCTCAGTTTACCTTTTTACAACTTCTACTGATTATCCTTTGGGACCATGTAGGAAAAAGCCCAATTCTTCTTCTTTAGGAAACCTTTCAGATACTTAATGTGGATTATGATGTTGCCTTTAAATCTTTTCTTCTACAGGCTAAACATAGCCATTCTTTTAAGTAACCCTTATATAAATTTGACCTGGAGACCCTTTACCATCTTAGAGACCTTCCTCTGGGGAGTTTCCTTATTTCCTAATGTGTTAGTGACTTAGTATGTTGTATTTGCATTTTGAGAGAGGGGTATGGACTGGGCAATGTTGAACCAATAGAAATTAATCTCCAAAGTTGGAATTTAATCCTGGGGCAAATGGAACTATTTCTTAGCTAGGGAACTTTATGGTGCCTCTTAAATCACATCACATAAGTGACTGCTTATGTATAAGCTAACCCTGCCAAAATTTGACCATAAATCTTACTATTTCTTAGGAAGAAGAAGTTCAGATTAGTTTCAAGGAAAACTTGCTATTTGGCAATAGAAAATGGAGACCTGTCGACAAAGTCACAATTATGAATTTTGGCAGTTGAGGGAAAATGCATTTTGGGGGTGAAGATCTGAAGATTTATGAACCAAGAACTAGCCAGGACCAAAGGGTGTTCGCCCTTCAGAAAAGGGTATAAAATGAATCCAAAAAGTCATCAGACATTGAATTTTTGGTGCTAGTATATCTACATATAAGGTCTAAAGCTAGTGGGAATGTATGCTGATCTTTTTATCAAGAAAAAGCTACATACACTGATCTTACTGGGATGGGATCCTTCTCATCATTCTTTCCTATCCCTTGGCTAAATTTAGCCTAGGCATAAGATGGGGGGAGCATGGGGAAAAACATGGTGGGATCCTGGGAGTGCTGGAGTCAGGTGAGGGAATAGGGTTTATACATGGTTCAAAGACAGCAGAGATGCAACTCTACCCCTGCTCCTACATGTCCTGAGAGTATGCCCTGCTCTACTTAAAACACTGCAAACATTAACATTGTCTTTGAGAAGTTCAACCAACTCTGTAATCATATTTAGGTCTTGGTGAAATGCACAAGTAGGCATAAGCTAACTGCATTTCTGAATACAGGCATGTCTCTTTCCCTCTCTTCTCCCCTAAAGATGTTCTTAAGTAATTCATGTTAAGAAAACAGCTCTGTATTCCCATTTTGTGCTTGCTTAGCAAAAGCATTTCTGGACTTTTTCCATTGCAATATCTCGTCTGCCTACAAAGAATGATTATTTTGGTATCTTTATATCCATCAATAGACCTTAAATATAAATACAAATAAAATTTATATCCATCAATAGACCTTATATCCATCAAAAGACCTTAAAAAAGTCCTGTTCTTTTGCCTTTCCAAACCAAAGATTAATTGTGAACATTTTAGTTAAAGAAAGTGAAAATATAGGTAATTCAGCTTTGGTGAGGCTCAACTGCCTACTGAAAAACAATCAGGGTAGTTGGTTGTGAAATGAATGTTTCCAATAATAATAAACCCTTATATAATAATAATATATATATGTACTTAGACATATACACACACATACACACACATATATATACATACATATATAT
>NW_025375679.1:0-3631 GCF_016433145.1 Gracilinanus agilis
GGAGGAAGGAGGAGGAAGGAAGGAAGGAAAAGAAAAAGAAAGCAAGCTGAATTCAAAGTCAGTTGTTCTGGTTTGGTGTAACAATGGGCAAGCCTCTCAAATTCCTTGAAGCTTACTATCTGTGTGACCTTGGGCTAGTCATTTAACTTCCTTGGTTAAAGGTTTCCTTATCTGCAAAAGAGGGGATTGGACTAGCTGGTCTGTGATAGTCTTTCAAGATCTAGATCTAGAATCAATAATCCTTGGGTTTCCATTTCCTCATCTATAGAATCCCAAAGTTTAATTAATCTCTAAGGATCTTTCTTACCTAAATCTTGAGATCCTAGGAAATAGATAGATTATAATGCTTATATTAGGTCCAAGTTTTACCATATTCAATAAGTACCAATAAATTAATTAAATTTCATGATCAATTGATTATGAAAATTTAGTTTATTTCTAGAATATTATGATTCTTTCCATGATAGAAAAAATAATTAATATTTAATAACAACTTACTCACTACTCCACTACCATCTTCTTGACATCTTCATCAGCAACTTTAACTTTGGATGAGAAACCACATCCTAGAGATTTTAACCTGCTGATCTCTGGAATGTCTGCTCTGGGATCCCACTATTTCAGACAGTCTATACTTATAAGTCAGATATTGGCAAATGCTACAGATCAGAGCTTATTTTTGTTTATTGTCTGGGTTAAGGAAAGTAACAGAGAAAATGTTAATTTTGTAAATTAAACTAAAAAAATATGTCATGAGTAATTTTTTTCTGGAAAGCTTGTTGTTAAAAATTTACTAACAAACTCCTAGAAGACCTCAACAGTGCTTCATTTCATTCCCTACTCCCCTTGCCCATCTTCCAAACAACAGCCTTGCTTTATGATCATCTCCTCTTCACTTTACTCTAAAACCAAGATCAAACCAACTCTGTCATTGTTCTTAGGAGTTTGTTAATCTACTTCCCTATGACCTCATCCTAGTATTATTCCTGATCAAATCTCTCATCACTAGTGACCACTCTCCCATGTGTGCTTTCTATTGCTATTAGAATGTAGAGCCCTTGAAATCAGGGACTATCTTTGCTTTGCTTTGTATGTACTTGGCATAATGTTTAATAACTATTTTTCCCAATTGTTCACATTTATACAGTACTTTAAAAACTGCTAAGCACTTTACAGACACTTTAGCCTTTGAGACTATAATAATCTCTGTTTTGCAAATGAAGAAACTGAGGTACATGGAGGTTAAGTGACTTACCCAGGGGCACAGGCTAGTAAGTCAAAAGGCTAAGGTAGGATTTGAACCTAGACCTTCCTGAGTCCAGGTTCATTATGCTATGCTGCCTCCTTCAAGTGGAAATAGCATTAATAATGAATTTGAGTTGTCTTTTGCAGCAGATTCGATCAGTAGTCAACTATAAGGTATAATCACATCTGCTGCACAGTTAGTCTAAAATTCCTCTGGCTTCTGATTAGCATGACTAAGAGTCACTTCCTAGGAAACACATTACCCTGGCAAGAAGGAACTTATTATGAAACCTGACAGTTCTTACATAGAAAAGGAGAAAACTTTTTAGAAAGAAGAAAAAAGTGGAGAAAGCCCAACTGATTTAATAGTTAAAAGGATAGGAATATTCTATTCACAATATCCCTGGAAAAGAAATAGAGATGATAGAGCACAGGACCTGGAGACAAGAAGATATGAATTCAAATCCTACCTCAGACATTTATTAGCTTTGTGTCCCTGACAAGTCACCTAACCTCTATCTGCCTCAGTTTCCTCATCTGAAAATGGAGATAATAATAGCACCTACTGCAGGGTTGTTGTGAAGATAAAATAAGGTAATATGTGTAAAGCTCTTAGCATAGTGCCTGGCGCATGCTGTTGTTTAATCATTTCAGACTCTTCATGACCCCATCTGGAGTTTTTTGGCAAAGTACTGGAGTGGTTTCCCATTTTACAGATGGGAAGGGTCTGGGGTCAGATTTAAACTCAGGTCTTCCTGATACCCGGCCTGGAGGTCTATTCACTGAGCCACCTATCTGCTAGTACACAGTAGGTGCTTAATAACTGCTTATTTCCTTCCTTTCTTCCTATGACTGAAAAAAAGAGAGTGATTTTGCCTAGGCAGAGAGACAGTGAAGTTTTTTGTTGTTATTTGGTGGTTGGAATTGTCTTTCTAGGGACCCATTTCCAACCCTAACCCAGGTTCCCTAATTTCTAACCCCGAGTACTCCACCTGAAATGAAAACAAATTTTTCATGTTTTGATTGCTTGACTGATAAAATGGTGTTTGAAGACAATATATTTGATCTGAATTAACTGGTGGTTTAAAGTCCTGAGAAATCAAATCACAGAGGGAACACACAATGAAAGAACATTGGACACACCCAGAAAGGAGTTTAGATACAAACTCCTATTTCTAGCTCCATGACTTGTTTCTTCTTTTTTTCTTTATTAATATGGGTGAAAGATCTATATCTCTGTAGCCTCTGGCCATTGGCTCTTGTTCTGTTCTTCAGGCACAAGAGAAAAAGTCTAATCAAATTAGTTTGGTGTAGAAGTCAGAAAGAAGCTGTGGAGGCCATGTCTCTCTCTCTCCTATAGCTTGCCCCCTTAGCTCATTATTTTAACTGCAATGATAGTAAGTAGGGAAGTCCTCCATGGAATAAGAACAGTAATATAATAATAAACTTAGGGGGAAAAAAACCAGAACAAATATATGACTCCTCAATATTATTCAGTGTCCAGTTTCCTAACCAACTTCTTGCTTTTTCTCTGTGTTTTGTTTTTGTTTTTTTGGCTCTGCATCTTTTTCTCCTTTAAATTAGCCTTGTCCAGGTATCATCATTTTCATTGCCTCCCGGATCCCATTTTGGCAGAGGAGGTGAAATAGTGTGGGCAGCTGCAAGAAGAGTAATTATGCTGTTCAAAATGAACTAGCAAGACTGGGAAATTAAATTGTGCCGGGCTTTCTACCCCCCCCCCTTCTAGTCTTGAGGGGTTAGTTGAATGGATGCTGGCAAAGCGTTGGAGGCATAGCTCTGAGCACAGCTGTCAGGTTTGGAGACAGAGCGGGATGGCTGCAGAGGCAGCATTCAAGCAGATGCCTACAAGGAAACTCAAATAGGATAACAACTTGGAAAGAAAGCAACTCAGAGCACAATTCCTATAGCCAGTAATTAAAAGGCAGATTCTTCATTCTGGCTGACAAGATTTAAAGGGACAGCAGCATCCTCTTCCATTCTGTTTTCCACCATAAATGCAACCTTACAGATTTGTCTTGTCTAGTCCCTTTTCTTTTCATAGTATTCATTGAAGGCCAGAGTTAGAAAAATCCTTGGCACTCATATAGTTCAACTTGACTGAGTTAAAGATGAGGAAAACAAAGCCCAACTTGCACCACAAGTTAAAAGAAGACCTGAGACTAGCATCTGATGTTCTGAATCCCAATTCTAGGCATTTTCTACTCTAATCAAGAACATAAAAGGCCTTTTTTTTCCAGTTCAGTGTCATGAGAAAGGAAGGAAAGGAGGAAGTGAGGAAGGGAAGAAGGGAGGATGGAAAGAAGGAAGGAAGGAAGGAAGGAAGGAAGGAAGGAAGGAAGGAAGGAAGGAAGGAAGGAAGGAAGAA
>NW_025375680.1:0-3372 GCF_016433145.1 Gracilinanus agilis
GTGTGTGTGTGTGTGTGTGTGTGAGAGAGAAAGAGAGAGAGAGAGAGAAACTTGTTTCTTTAGATATAGGTCATTTCCAAACCTTAAAAGTTCAGCAAGACATTTGTACCTTCCATTTGAGAAATAAGGGAATTCACATTATTGTAATATGAGAGCTGGAAAGACCTCAATGGCCATTTTAATCCACATTCCCAAAGAAGGACATCCAGCTTCTGTTTGAAAACTTTGATAACTCTAAACTTTAGGAAGTTATTCTGGATTCCAAGGCTAATATTTCCATCTAACTCTTAACCTTACAGTTCTTTCTAGGACCTCTGCCTCTTAGAAGCCCTAGCTTCCTTCAAGGCTCATGTGAGGCATTACCTCTCACAGGAGGTCTTTTCTGATCTCAGTTCAATGGTTCTTTACTTATTTGTGTGTATCACAACCTACTCTGGTGATCTGGTGAAGCCTGTGGATTCCTTCTCACAATCATGTTTTTAACTGCATGAATTGAAAGCAACCAATCGATAAGCATTTATTAAGCACTTGCCATGTGCCAGACACTGTACTAAGTAATGGGGACACAGAGACAAAAGACATTCCCAGCCCTCAATAAGTTTACAGTCCAATGTGGAGATACAACAAGCAAATAAGTATATACAAATCAAGCAATATATGGGATAAATGGGAAATAATTAACATAGAGAAGACAATGAAATTTAGAAATGCATAAAATTATGCAAAAATATGGAAATACATACAATTATAATGGCAAATTTGAACATATAATATATTGATCTATTAATATATTATATAATTATATTAAATATATGTTAATATCATGAAATATATTGATATATCATTATCAAGTATTAAATAGGGGAAAAAAAAACCTCATTGCCCTCAGGTTGAGAACCTCAGCCCTAGCAGCTTGTCCCTCCCCCTCCTATTGCTTTGTGGGGTTTTTGGTACCCATTTTTTATATATTTATATGTTTTCATGTATCCCCTGATATAACTTCTCTGAAAGCAGGAATCATTTCCTGGGCAGTGTCTGCTATAGTAAAATCTTTATAAATTCATTTAAAGTGGCAGATTGACATATTTGGGGCTGTTTCCCGGTGGAGGCTGGTGGGAACCTATTAGTATGCTCTTTATAGAGGGAAGAGAGTCATGTATAGGGTGATATAATAATGTAATATGGGTGAGACTCTGAGTTGGGATATTGGACTTAATTAGTAGGGATTATTTTTTTCACTGGGGAAAGGACATATCTCCATAGAGTTACTGGAGGGCAAACAGGCCTGTGGGTCTGTGGCATAATGTTGTGTTTTGTAAACTTATATCTCTCATCCAGAGCAGTGAGGTGGCTCTGTGGATAGAGCACCAGGACTGGAGTCAGAAAGACTCATCTTCCTGAGTTCAAATCTGACCTGACACTAGCTGTGTGACCCTGGCCAAGTCACTTCACCTTATTTGCCTTGGTTTCCTTATCTGTAAAATGAACTGGAGAAGGAAATGGCAAAACACTCCAGTATCATTGCCAAGAAAACCCCAAGAAGTCCAAGGAAGAACTGGACACAACTGAAGAGTAACACAATCCCTAAAGCAACTATGGAAGACTTAGAACATTTGAGAAAAAAGGGTGTTCTTCGAAAAGATGTTGGATTAGAAAGCACTTCCTAGTGCAATTCTTCCATTTATAAGTGAAATTAGAACCCACATGGGTTCTAATAAAGCTGGAAAGGACCTTAGAGTCATCTAATCCAACCCCCCCCATTTTACAGATGAGGAAACTGAGGCAAAGGAGACTAAGTGACTTACTTACCAAAAGTAGTAAGCATCTTCAGACTTCAAGGACAATGCTTGGTCTGTTCTCTTGGTGGTGGCTGGACATGGGAAGGTAGGTAAGGAATAAAGCTTTGGGGAAGCGGGATTGGGGAGAGATTGCTAGTAGAGATCCTGATCTGGTCTATGCTTACTCAGTATTCGTTGGAGAGGACTAGGAGCATTGGCATCAAGGTTAGAAGCCCTATAATGACTTCAAAATCTAAGTGCTGGTAAGGAGCATATGTTTTCCAAATTACTATATGGAGGCATATAGTCTAGAGAAATGTGCTAATTCCATAACAGCCTTGGTAGAGATTGCTTTGTACTTTCTGAATTTTTTTTTCTTTTATATGTGCTGTGTTGTGTTGTGTGGTGTGTGTGTATATGTCTCTGTGTGTGTGTGTGTGTGTGTGTGTGTGTGTGTATGTGTATGTTTTCTTTTCTTCCAGCAGACTTTAAGTTCTTCCAAGTTAAGGACTATTTATTTTTATCTTTCTGGTCCCAATCCCAAGCTCAGCATCTCAGTTCAGTATGTTATTGTTGAAAGAAATGAATAAATGGCTTCTACCCTTCAGGAAACTCCCTTGTATAAGGAAAGTTGTGAGTTTAGGCAGAGCTCCAGAGACTCCTGTGCAGCCACCTTTGAGTGGGAGGTTTGGGCAGAAAGAGAAGAACTAATGATCAACTCTCTCATTAAGCCTTTGAGTCTAAATGCTTTCAATGACTTAATAAAATATGACCCTGAAGTGTTATTTCCTGTTTCCTCTGATTTACAGTTTGGTCAAAGTTTTGCCTTAATTATTGTTTAATTTTGAGTTGTCAGTGCATTCACATTCTTTGGAAGGAAAGAAGAGTCAAGTGTTAGGGAAGTGTGAGTCAAGTGGCAAGAACTGAGCAAAGTTTATCATGGCCTCAGGCCTCAGTTTTCTCTCCTGTAACATGAAACCTTGGACTAGATGACTACTGAGGGAGACAGCGCTCTCTGGAAAGAGTGTTGGCTTTGGAGTCCTAGGACTCAGCAAAAATCTCACTTTAGGATTATGGAATTAGAAATGAGAGAATTTCATGAGACACCAACTACAAGCAGTCACTAGGTGGTATTCTTGGGAATTTATTGTGTCCCCCCACCCCCACTTTCTTTCAAGAAATTGCAGAGCATACAATAAATTGATAAAAATTCAATATTTTTTTTAAAACAGATCAAACTTTTGATATTAAGTCCACCTTGTTTTCTAACAAATTCCTATTATATAGAATTGTGAAATAATAATAATTATTTTAGCCTACTGTTGAATGTTGCATAGTATAAAGGGAAATGATAGAACTATCTAGCCCAGTGATGGGCAAACTTTTTAAAGAGGGGGCCAAAGGAAAGGAAATGCTTATCTGTCAGTCTGTTTCTAAGGCAACTCTTTTGAAGTTTCATTGTATTGTATCCTACTCATTGTATTCGTTAGATGAGGAATAATGTCCCCTGCGGCCAGATAAAACATTTCAGGGCCACCCCCTCTCCATCTGGCGCATGGACCATAGTTTGCCCATCACTGCTCTAGACTTATTG
>NW_025375681.1:0-7971 GCF_016433145.1 Gracilinanus agilis
ATATATATATTCAACTATATACCTGGAACATAAATATGGGCTCTCATGCTTAAGATTATTGGCAAAAATTGTAACAGTTAAAAATTAATTATTATATCAAATTATGACACAAAGTCTTCAACAAAATTTAATCTTTATTAAGGCTTAAAAATAAAATAGGTAAAATGGGACATATCCTAAATATGATAAAAATATATCATTGTAATGAAACATTAACCTTATTTGCAATAGAGAAAAGATGGTAACTTTTCTAGTAGAAGCAGTTGTGATTCAAGAACACAAGAATCCCTACTGTCCCCATTTTTTGGCATGATACAAATATATGTTAAGCATTACCGTGAGAAGAAAAAGAAATTGAGGAGGGAAACAGAGGGAATGACAGTACAAACATCCCTGTGAATACTATAATCATTTACTTATGGAATTAAAGAAAAAAGAAAACTAGTGATACTGCAAAAAGAAATCGAGAAATTCTTTAGTAAATTAGCAGGAAATAAAATAACTATAAAACATTATAATTTCATATATTCTGAGCAGAACAATAGCTAAAAATAACATTTAAAATAATTATTAAATTTATTCGTTGTAGGACAGTTTGTTAGTATTCTACTAAAACTGTGCCATACTCCAAAATATGCTTCTAACAGAGCAGATTACAATGAAAAATTACCTCCCTAATTTTAAAAACTTTTCCTCTAAATGCAAACTAAGATAATTTGAATGTTTTTCCTTTGGACATACCAATGAAGGAAGTGGCTTGTACTAATTTCAGACATAATTTCTCAGTGAAATATAGGGTTCATGATTATTATCTCTGCTGTTTTTATTGGCAACACATTTTATCATAGAAGCATCTAGCTATCCAAAGTAAAAGAATACTGGGTTTTGGAATCCGAAAGAGTCAAGTTCAAATCCAACCTCAGTTATTTACTCATTATATGACCAGACAATTCATTTTATTTCCCTTTGGCTCACCATCCTCATTTGTAAAACAGAGATTATAATAATACCTACCTCACAGAATTGTTGTAAGGATCAAATGAGATAATATTTGTAAAGTGCTTTTTCTCAATGCCTGACTTATGGTAGGCATCATCTAAATTGTAGCTATTATTATGATTATCTTCCCCTATTGGTTTAAAAATCTCCATTATCTACTCTCAAAAGGGAAACAGGTATGGGAACTATTATTTGGGACAAAATTCTAACCTATAAGGAATCATTTGTTAAAGTAGAAAAGACTTTGGCCTGAGATATAGTTAACCACTCTATCCATATAGTACATGTTAAAGAAAGTGAAAATTATTTCTAACATGCCTGTTAATTCTGAGTATTTGAAAATTATATGCACTCTACTTTTGTAATCCCACAGGCAAGGAAATGGTGCAGAGAATACAAGGAGTCTTTATTTAAACTTATTACATGTTGATTATTTAAAAAATATTTTGTTTGCAAGGTGAAGATAGATATTTTAAGGCCCTGGCAAGATATTACTCATTTATATATGATTAATTTCTAGTAAACTTTGCTAGATATAACAAAAATAAATTCAATTGAATATGCACAGTCATAAAAAATGCTTTCTACTAGAGAAAGAACAGCGTCCAAATGAGGAAAAAATTATTCCCTATATGTAAGTAATGTAGTGTTGTTGTTTTTCTACACTGGCCTGGAAATGAGATTGTGTTGATAGCATTAAGCCTCTAAATCTTACAGAAAACTTATCAGAAGATTTCAGCTTAGCATATCACTAATAAGATTGAGGGAAGAGATGGATGGATAAACAAAGAAAAAATTATTGTGTCTAATATTTGTCAAAACTATGCTATGTTCTGAGAATATGAATACCTTTGGTCCAGCTGCTATTAAGTCTTAGGATCACAAGCCTATTGATTTGTTCCACTGCTACATAAATATTTTAGAGACCCTAAAGTTAGACAGTGAGGTGGGTCCATATTTAAACAAGCATAAAGTAGGTTGAATTGATTCTGGGATATTTCCAAGCACTTTTAATGATCCTAAGCTGCTTGGAGAAACAAAAAAAATCTATCTTTTAAAGACCAATACTCTTCAGGTATTGCCAGTCTGCAATTCATATAATATTTCAGTCAGATAGGAAACAAAATTATAACAAACTCTATAAGTAGAGGAGAACTGTGATTTTAAGTAGGATGTATCATTTTACCAGTGATAAAATATATGCAAAATTTGGGACTTTCAATTCTTTGATCATGAAAATTTAGTAGTAAATCTTGTTGTAAAAGTAAAAATGTGTTAAATATCTAATATTTTGGGAAATAGAGGTATAGTCATGACCAAATAGGTGAACCACTATGGAAGACCATTTGAGATAATTGGACATCTCATTGCAAAGGATAAGAAATCATGGATATTTCATAATCTATAGAAATGAGTGTATCACAAAAATGAGATAATGAAGTATTTGAGCTATTAAAAGATAATGAGTCCATTTCTTCTATGTCATGATTTTGTTTTCTTGCATTAAATTAAATACTAACAGACACAAATATATTTAATTGTCAGAAATTCATAACATATATATCACATATAATACACATCTCTCCATCTATCAATATATATGTATAGAGAGATATATGGAAAATAAGAGTGTATTCCTAGAGACCTAGAAGTACAAAGTTTATGTAAAATATGGAAAATTTTACAAAAAGGATAGAATCCATGGTGCTAAGGGAGGAAGAATTAGAAAATATATTCAAGAGAGCATAAGACAAAGAATTCAAGTTCTGATGGCTAAATTATTTCAATAGTGAGATTAGTATTTCTTGTTAGAGAAAGTGCCACATTTTGGGGAGGGAGAAACTCATGAATGTTGAATCTAATGATGAAGACAAAATAAAATATGATATAAATAAGACAATCTTCACTTTAAGTAAATGTTTTGCTCATAAGTTTCTGGAAGAAAATTTTTTGTGATAAATTGCATAAGGGTGGTAGCTAGAGTCATTCTAGTTATCTCAAAAGAAGAACGTCCATATCATAAATGTTATAATAACAAAACAATAAATTTTACAAATAAAGATTTTAAATTATTTATTTGATGTAGTAAAAAGTTTTCATGTTTGAAAAATGATTATAATTATTCCATAACTAATTGTTTGGTTGGATTTACAATGACTATATTTATAATTTAGAATTGCTTCTTGGGGCTCTAGAGAGCTGCCAACCTTGCTTTAGCCTAAGTAGACCTTCAGTCAACCTCACTATTACCTCAAATTAGTTATTTAGACCATAGGAGAAGATTATCTATTAGGTTAGAGAGCTAAATAGCTAAGCAAGATACCTTTCCCCTCTGGGTAGAGGGGCGGCTTGGACCTAACAGTTTACGGTTCCCCTGACCTTATTTTATCCTTGTCAAATCTCCCTTTCTTCCCTTTCCCACATATCATTAAACCGTGCATCTTTTGAGAGCTGTGCCTGGCTATTATTTAGGGAATACTTACACCTCCTCAAGCTGAGATCCTCCTGCCATGTATCCCCCAAACCAAGTCCTTTCCTCAGTCCCTGGAAGCTTCAGACATCTAGCTTTTACTATTTTCTCCTTACTCAAAGCTGTGGGGAGATAGTTTAGAGAAAGTGAATATCCCTAGAAGTGTTGTTCTTCATAGTTTCCTGACTAAGCCCAGAAGACAACAGTTAAACCTCCATTTGTAACTGATCCCTGACTGCTTGGTGGGAGGGGGAAGTAAAGGAGTGCTCCCAAGATTGTGCCCCTCCCTTTTCACTCAAGCCTGCTTAGAGCCTGTGTATGTGCTCTCCATATACTAAGGGACAACTAAGTCCTGATTGATACAGACCACTGGCATTTTACAGCTTCCCAAAAATATCACTGTTAAAACCAACATAAAAGATGCTGGAAACAAAAATGTGTCATCCTAAATTTGCTCACTGAAGTCCTTTCAAAATTTGCGGAGCCCTATCAAGTCAACATTGGCAACTTGATGATTAGTACTTTGGCCATGGCAGTATATGAAATAAAGAAAAATACAAAATAACCTTGTTGCTATGTAGCTTCCTTTTTCTAAAGCTATAGCAGAATGCCAACAAATGGGGAAATGGGAGCTAAGAAATAAATTATGAGATAACTTATAAACATAAAATTAATTAATTATATTCCGTGAAGTTCTTATCCTGATGGCTAATGAATCTATATATTTCTAGAGCAAAAGGTGTTAATTAGAGATTCATCAACTTTTAAAAATTATATCTTGATAATTGCATCTCAAGGAGGATAATGTTTTCAATGCATTAAATAAGATTATGAAGAGTGAATCAAACTTTCTTTGTCTATCAATCAGCATATTTTAAATTAATCAATCAAGAATGCAAAACGCCCCTGCTTAACAATAAGTAAGAAATTTCAAGAGTCACTTGCTAGAGAGGGTGACAACTCCATAGGCTGCTGCCCTGCCCCTAGGCAGTGCTAGACAAATTGAAAGACTGCAATTGTTTCCCATAAAGTGGAGGAAGGGACAGGAAGTGACATGGAAAAAGGACTATAAAAAATGATTATAAAAAGTCCTGAACTTCCTGTCCAAGAGACTTGGCTTTTTGACTTCTCCTTTTGGACTTGAACTTTGGTCTTCTCCTTTGGAGTTCATCTTGGGATACTCTGCATCGGTGAGCTAGACTGAAGGAGGAGACTCTTTCCCTGAATCCTCTGTTGACTTAGTGGCTGAGTAGCTGGCCTTCCTTTTCCTGGCTTCTGGAGAGATTGGTTCCAGAGACAGTTGACAGTTGAAACCAGAGGGAATTCTGGGAGATTCTCTGGAGGAGGAAGGAAAGGAAAAGGGCTTCTGCCGAAGGACTAGGAGAGGAAGTAAATTGCCCTGAAGTCCTACAACAAGAGGGCAATATAGACATTGAAAGGATACATAGAATACCTGAGACATTTGATCAAGAAAAGAAAACACCAAGAAATATAATTGCCAAATTCAAGAGTTTCCAAGTAAAAGAAAAAATCTTACAAGAAGCCAGAAAGAAACAATTCAAATATCAAGGAGCACCAATCAGGATCACACAGGATCTGGCAGCCACCACGCTAAAAGATCGCAAGGCTTGGAATACGATATTTAGAAAGGCAAGAGAGCTGGACCTGCAACCACGGATCAACTACCCATCAAAATTCACTATATATTTCCAGGGGAAAGTATGGGCATTCAACAAAATTGAAGAATTCCAGGTATTTGCACTGAAAAGACCAGGGCTAAATGGAAAGTTTGATATCCAACCACAAAAATCAAGAGAAACATGAAAAGGTAAATAATATATAGAGGGGAAAGAAAGAAAACTTATAATTTTTAAATTTGCCTTTTTAAGGGCCTCAGTGAGATCTAATTATCTGTATTCCTATGTAGAGAAACATTATGTATAATTCTCTGTAGTGAACTCTATTCATTATTATAATATTCACTATTATAGTAATCAGAAGAATAATTCACAGGGTGAGGGTGGAACACTAAATAATCTAAGATGACATGGGGGATGGGAAACAGGGGGTGAATAGCAGGGGACACCAGGAGAAACTTGAGTGAATAAGAAAATAGGATATTCTATTACACACAAAGAGGGCATGGGAGGGAGAGGGGACAAATACTATTATAAGAAGGAGAGGAAGAGAGCATTAAGAGGTAATAATCAAACCTTACTCTTAGTGTAATCAACCTGGAGAGGGAAGAGTAGCTATACTATCCATTGGGACATAAAACTCTTATCTAACCCTTCTGAGAAAGTTAGAAGGGATAAACCAAGGGGAGCAGGGGAGTGGGGAGGTCAAAAAAAGGGAGGGGAGATGGAGGAAATTCATAAGGCCTTTAAAAACAAAAAGAGGGGGGAAAATAAGGGAAGGGTTAGAAAGGGAAGTTAATCAAGGGAGGGGATAAGGGATAGCGGGTCAATAGGAAACCACTGATTTAAAAGGAAGAAGTATAAGGAAAAAGGGGGTAGGAAGAGGGGAGGATATGAAAATGTCAGCAAATGCACAACTGGTGACTATAACTCTGAATGTGAATGGGATGAAATCGCTCATAAAACGGAAGCAAATAGCAGAGTGGATTAGAAACCAAAATCCTACCATATGTTGTCTACAAGAAACACATATGAGGCGGGTGGACATACACAAGTTTAAGGTTCAGGGTTTGAGCAAAATCTTTTGGGCGTCAAATGAGAAAAAGAAGGGAGGAGTGGCTATTATGATTTCTGACAAAGTCAAAGTAAAAATAGATATGATTAAAAAAGCCAGGGAAGGTCATTACATCCTGATTAAAGGCAGTATAAACAATGAGGAAATAACACTGTTCAATATGTATGCACCAAGTGGCATAGCACCCTAATTCATAAAGGAGAAACTGGCAGAGCTCAAGAAGGAAATAGATAGTAAAACCATAATAGTGGAAGATCTAAATATTCCTCTTTCAGATTTAGATAAATCAAATCAAAAAATAAATAAGAAAGAGGTAAGAGAGGTGAATCAAGTCCTAGAAAAATTAGATTTAATTGATATGTGGAGAAAAATAAATAGGGACAAAAAGGAATACACCTCCTTTTCAGCTGCACATGGTACATTCACAAAGATTGACCATGTTATAGGGCATAGAATCATTGCAAACAAATGCAAAAGAGCAGAAATAATAAATGTAACCTTCTCAGATCATAATGCCATAAAAATAATAATTAGTAAGTGCACCTGGACAGGAAAATCAAAAACTAATTGGTAATTAAATAATATGATTCTTCATAACCAATTTGTCAAAGAAGGAATCATAGAAACAATCAACAATTTCATTGAAGAAAATGACAATGATGAGACATCCTACCAAAATCTGTGGGATGCGGCCAAGGCAGTACTCAGGGGGAAATTTATATCCTTGAGTGCATATATTAACAAATTAAGGAGGGCAGAGATCAATGAATTGGGCATGCAACTCAACAAATTAGAAAGCGAGCAAATTAAAAATCCACAGATGAAAACTAAATTAGAAATACTAAAAACCAAGGGAGAAATTAATAAAATCGAATGTAAAAGAACTATTGAATTAATAAATAAGACTAGAAGCTGGTACTTTGAAAAAAAAGATAAAATAGACAAAGTACTGGTCAATCTAATAAAAAAAGGAAAGAAGAAAACCAAATTGACAGTATCAAAGATGAAAAGGGAGACCTCACCTCTAATGAAGGGGAAATTAAGGCAATCATCAAAAACTATTTTGCCCAATTATATGGCAATAAATATAACAATTTAGGAGATATGGACGAATATTTACGAAAATATAAACTGCCTAGATTAACAGCAGAAGAAATAGAATACCTAAATAATCCCATATCAGAAAAAGAAATTGAACAAGCCATCAAAGAACTCACTAAGAAAAAATCACCAGGGCCTGATGGATTCAAAAGTGAATTCTATCAGACATTCAAAGAGCAACTAATCCCAATACTATACAAATTATTTGATATGATAAGCAAAGAAGGAGTCCTACCAAATTCCTTTTATGACACAAATATGGTACTGATTCCAAAGCCAGGGAGATAAAAAACAGAGAAAGAAAACTACAGACCAATCTCCCTAATGAACATAGATGCAAAAATCTTAAATAGAATACTAGCAAAGAGACTCCAGCAAGTAATTAAGAAGATCATCCACCATGATCAGGTGGGATTTATACCAGGAATGCAAGGTTGGTTCAACATTAGGAAAACCATCCACATAATTGACCATATCAGCAGTCTAACAAACAAAAATCACATGATTATCTCAATAGATGCTGAAAAAGCCCTTGACAAAATACAGCATCCATTCCTATTGAAAACACTGAAAAGTATAGGAATAGAAGGACCTTTCCTAAAAATAATAAACAGTATATACCTAAAACCATCAACAAACATCATATGCAATGGGGATAAATTAGAAGCCTTCCCAATAAGATCAGGAGT
>NW_025375682.1:0-3069 GCF_016433145.1 Gracilinanus agilis
AGGAGAGGAGAGGAGAGGAGAGGGGAGGAGAGAGGAAGAGACAGAGACAGAAACGGAGAGAGACAGAGAGGAAAGAGGAGAGGGGAAGGGAAGAGAGGAGAGAGAGACAGAGAGATCATAGATAAAGAGAAGGGAAGGGAAGAGAAGGGAATAACTATTATTTAATTACTATTATGTTCCAGGTTCTATTCTAAGCATTTTTCACAAATATCTCACTTGATCCAGCAATCCTTTGAGGTAGATGCTACAATTTATAGTCTCCAATTTAAAGTTGAGGAAATTAAAGCAAACAGAGGTTAAGTAACTTGCCCTAGGTCATGAGGCTAGTAAATGCCTGAGGTCACACTTGAACTCATGTCTTCCTAACTCTAGGTCCAACAGTCTATCTACTGCACTACCTTAGAGAGATAGATAGCAACAGCAATGCAGATAAGATTAGATAAATACCAGGTACTATGCACATCATGAAAGAATTAAAAAAGAAATCATTTTCTATCCTTGAATAACTTGCTCCCATCCTTCTACTCTTCACATGTTATATTAATCTCCAGCCTTGGGTGACCTCTACCATTCATCATTTCAAATTCTCTGATTCTACTCCCAGTTCTACTGGATGAAGTCACAAACCCACACTCATAGGGGTCTATTACAAATGGCTCCTTCCTGATGCACAGCAATCCTTGTATTCATCACTGAATGATCCCCTATCACCTTCCCCAAAGTGACTGCTGCAAATATTCTCCTTTCTCCCTAAATCTTCAATTCTACTGTCATTACCACCACCCATTCCTGATCGGCAAATGACTTCTGTTAATAGTTTAAGACAAATGTGGCTTCAGAAATCCCTTGTTTTACCTCATCTAGACCTCAAAATTTGAGTATATATTCTCTCAACCTCTCCTTTTTTCCTTTGCTCAGTCTCAGAAGATGAGGTAGCCTTCCCTATTGCCAATAGGTTAAAACACAAACTCCTTGGACCAGTATTTAAGATATCCCACAGTCTGGTTACAATCCATCTTTCCAGATTTATTTCACAAATGTTCCAAAATAAGTGCAATTCACCATGTCCCCCTTTGCATCACTAACTCCTAGCCCAATCCCTAGCACATAGTAGGCATTTAATAAATGTTTGTTGAGAAACTGAGTCCTATTCACCAATCCTGGCCACAAAGAAAAACTGAGACAATGTATATTTTCCACATGTCTTTGCAGAGGTGGGAGACTATTAGGTGTAGGGCACTAAATATACTGTCAGACTCATCTGATACATTACTTTCTTTGAGGTTTTTTTCTTTTTTTATCTTGGTAACTAAAGTTGGTTCATTGAGAAGTAGAGTGGGAAAATATATATATTTTAAATAAAGATAATGTATAAATAAAAATTATCGATAAAAATTATTTAAACAAATTTTATCTGAGAGTAGCTCAGATGCCGGTTGTTTGAATCTTTTCCTGATTTCTCACAACTAGGGGCATTCTTTCCCTCTTCAGATCTCCCTAAATCATTGTGCCTAGCTCTCTGCTTTGCTCTTATTCTATACCTTGTATTTTACTATTCTCTTAAGAGGTCTTTAAAGACATAGGCTGTTTAATTTGTTATTAATATTTCCCCAGTGCCTTGTATGCAGAAAGTATCCAACAAATGGTCTTGGAATTTAATTGAGTTGAATCCTCAGGAAAGTATGGATGATCCATCAATTGTGGAATGTCTCAACAAGTTGTGGTATATGGTTTTCATAGAAAACTATTGTGCCATAAGAAATGATGAACAGGATGAGTTCTGAAAATCTGGAAAGATCTATATGAACTGATGCAAAGTGAAGTGAGCAGAACCAATAGAACAGCATATAATAACAGAAATATTATACAATGATCAGCTGTGGTATTGATATTATCAGCAAAACAAAATTCCAAGATAACCTCAAGGAACTCATATTTTTAAAAAATTGCTCTCCATAGCCAAAGAAGGAATTGTTGGAAACTGATTGCAGATGAAAGCATGCCATTCTTCACTTTATTTCCTTCATGAATTTTATATTGACTATGTGCTATGTGTCTTCAACTACAATGTGGAGAATATGGAAGAAAGTATAGATGGCCATTTGTCAATTGTGTTGTAGTTAGAATTCTTTTTCAGATATAGAATATACTAAATGACTTCTGAGGTCTCTTCCAATGACAAAATTCTACAATTCTGTGAATTGATGTGTTTGAGATGGTCAGAGAAGGCTTTAGGTAGTAGGAAGGACTGGAACAATGAAGAAATTATCGAAAGTCCAATGGTTGATGAGGCTAGTAGGTTTTCAGGCCCTACTTAAAAGGAGAAAGGTGCTTTCTCTGATCAAGCATTCCCCCAAAGGGCCATTCTTTTTGCTGCCTGTTCTCTTTCTTCCCAAAAGGCATGAGAAAGGCCCTAGAGGAATGGACCAGCCCAACACTGAGCAAATGACTCTTTTTATTGAGGGAAGTCTGTCTGATATTCTCTGAATGGTAAACTGTATGGAACAGGGCTACATCCATGGGTGGGTTCTTATCAAGAAAGAACACACAGATATGAGCCTCCAGGTGCAATGAGCCTTTGACCATGGCCTTGCTCAGCTGCTGCAGAGGGCACAGAGACCTTCTCTGATCTGGCCTCTCTACTTACCATCTGGGGTTCCTCTTCCATGCCAGCTGTGCAAGCAACATGTTGGCTACCACCAGATAGCCCCTACCTCTTCCTTATATAAAGTGGAATGTATTAACTTTAGCCAGATTGTTGCAAACCAAGAATCACTCGGTCATATCCATAAACACACTACCAATCTTCCCACAAAGTACTAGACAGAACCATTTCCTTAAATTAAATTTCTCTCCTTCTCTCCTCAGTTGTACTTTTTTGTCTCTCTCATTGAATCTGTATCTTTATCCCTTGGTCTGTCTCCTTTTAGCTCTGGGTCTCTTCCACTCTATCCATTTCCACTATTTTGTTTCTTATACTCCTTCAGTCTTGCTGACCCATCACTCTGAGATAAGAAGTGAGATCCACTTAACTATGGAAGGAAGGAAGGAAGGAAGGAAGGAAGGAAG
>NW_025375683.1:0-7345 GCF_016433145.1 Gracilinanus agilis
ATATATATATCTCCTCTGACTCCAGATCCAGTGGTCTTTTCATTGCACCTGGTAGCTTCCCAGGGAACAGAAGGACCCAGTGAGTAGAAAGAAGGCAAGACTATGTGGTCTAGTGGAAAGAGCACTGCCTCTGGAGTCAGAGTACTTGGGTTCAAATCTGCCTCTGATGCTCTCCATGTGACAGAGCAAGTCATCTAATCTTCCTAGGCCTCAGGATCCTCATCTGGAAAAAAGGGGGGCTGGGCTAGCTGCCCTTTGAGATTCCTTGGAGCTTGAGATCTTTGAATGGATGAAACATACAGGAGAGAGACTGTATCTGGGTAAGGATGTCCTGATAACAGAAAGGTGCCTCAGGTCTTCAACTGAGTATCGTCCCAGTGAAGAGAGAAGTCTCTTCAGTGACAGCCTAGGTAACCACCAGAGAGAGTGGCCTGGTCAGAAAAGGACTCTATAGGCTATTTAATGGATAAAGAAGAGGGGATGCAGAGCCAGGGACAGTTAGGGAGTGAGGAGATCAAACTTGCTTCCTAGGGACTGGAAAATGGAATTGGAAATTGGAAAAAAAACCCAACCTTAAACAGAGAGGCCCAAGAGACTTCAACAAAGATTGTGTGAGGATCTTAGTTTTCATCAGAGAGGTAGTGGTGCGTCTTGAAACTTCCCCACATCTCTTCTTCATGGGATCTGGAAAGATGAAAAAAAGACTCAAGTACCTACTATATGAAGGATCTTGTGCTAGTGTATAACTAAATACTCTTCTATCAGGATTTTCAGAAGATTCTAGGAGATTCCACTGAAACCATGTGAGGCAGCAGCCCCAAGAAGGGGCCACTTCATAGCTGGTCACAGATTTTTCCAGATTTCCTGTTTAACCAGGTCAGGTCGGCTAGCAAAGCTAGGAAGTAGTAGGGGTCCAGCAAGGGTAGATAGAACTAGGCATGGCCAGACTTGTGTCTGAAAAATGTCCAAAGTGGGCTGTGTGAAAACAGGAGCACTAATTCACTGTTGGTAGAGCTATAGATTGGTCCATCTTTGAAAACGATCTGTAATTACACAATAAAAGTTGTGCATTGAGGCCAATTTGAGTTTTGCACTCAGAGGAGGTGATTGACAGAGAGAAAAGACCTATCTGTAGGAAAATATGAATAGCAGCACCATTTGTAATAGCAAAAAAATTGGAAGCAGGCTATTCACCCAACAACTGGGGAATAGCTGAACAAATTGTGATATATGAATGCAACAGAATATTGTTGTGCAGAAAGGAACGATGAATATAAAGAAATCAAAGAAATTTGGGAAAATTTTCATGAAGACTGAGGAAAATAGAGCCAAAGAATAATATACAACTAAAGTTGAGGGGTCCACTTGTTAGGAGTATTGTAAAGGGATCTTCTTCTTCGTTATAAGATAGGCTGCATGCCCTTCTGGGAACCTTTCTGACCCTTTATTGTCCCATCTGTAATGGGGAAATGAGGCTCAGTGATCTCTAAGATTCTTTCAGCTTTAATTTTGCTTATCCATAAAAGATAGAGCATGGACTAGATAGCTTGTGAAGTCTCTTATAGCTCCAAATTGATGACCCTATGAGAGATTCCAATTTGGTACTCTTGGAATCTTCGGATGTGTGGCAATATGATACAGTATATGGAGTCTTTGACTTGGAGTCCAAAAGAACTCAGTTCACATGTCACTTCTCAAATTGATCACAGATAAGCCACTTGACCAAGCCTCCATTTCCTCATCTGTAAAAGAGGGAAGACAATACTGGTAGTAATTACCTGACAGGGTTGTTGCAAGGTGAGATTACTAAAATTGTCAGAAAATGCTTCGAAAACTCAAAATGTCAATTGTTGTTCTAGTCTTAGTCATGATCTTAAATTACCTTTGTGACTCTGGGCCAGTGTCTGCCTCTCTCTTGGCCTCATATTCTTCTTTAAAATGGTGAGATTTAACTAGCTGACTCCCAAAGTCCTTTTCATTTCTAAAATCTATGTTCTTGTGATCCTCATCAGAAATGGATATAATTTTATCAATGGAAATGACATGATAGAAGACACATTACCAACAGTTTTGATGCTGTGCCCCAGGACCACTGGACATTTTCATCTTCATTGTCCCTGAAATGATCCTATATGTGTTGTCTCCTCTATTTAGAATGTGAATTCCTAGAGATAAAGGCTGGTCTTATTTTTCTAACAGCGAGGTGGTGCAGTGGGTAGAGTACAAGGCATTGGAGTCAGGAAAGTTCATCTCGAGTTTAAATCCAACCTCAGACATGTACTAGTTGTGAGACCCTGGCCAAGCCACTTAACCCTGTTAGCTTCAGTTTCCTCATCTGTAAAATGAGAGCGAGAAGGAAATGGCAAACTACTTCAGTATCTTTGCCAAGAAAACCCCTTTGGGTCATAAAGAATAGACAACTGAAAAATGACTGAACAATAACTTTTTTATTTGGATCCTTCACACTTGGAAGTGCTTTGCACATAGAAATGTTTATTCATTCATTTCTGTCCATTAGAAGGTAAGCTTTCTCAACATGAAGTCTTCTCCATGTCTCTCTTTGAATCCCTAAGCACTTAACACAGTGGCTGGCACACAATAGATACTGTAGAAATGCTTATGCTCTTCTCCTTCATTAGCCCCAGTGTAGAGCCATGTAGGCACTGGGCATGTAATAATGTTTGTTGGATTAAACTCCATTGTATTCAGCACCATGTTCCTTTGTTGTTCCCAAACTGTGTCCTACTCCTGGAAAGGAGTCTTGTCACCTCAGGGGAAACTGAGCCCCTTTCGGGACAGTGACTGGGTCACCTCAGCATCCTGGTGTAATTGAGAGTGCACTGGACTGGAGGGGAAAGCAGGTCTGAGTTTTGAATCCTTGCTCTGATGGTAGCTAACTGTGTGACCACCTCTCAGGGAGACCCGGTTTTGGCATCATTAAAATATAGATGATACTTTTATTACTGACCTCAAGAGGCAGACCAGAATAATGAAAGGTAAAGGATGGAGGACCTATTGGGAAGTCAGGGAGATCTGGGTTAAAGTCCTGCTTTGGACACACCCTGGCTGTGTGACTCTGGGCACATTACCCTCTCCAATGCTCCAGACAGCTCTTCAAGACTGGGAAATGCAGAGCAGGTGCTTCTCTGCAAAGGTAGAAAGAGTTCCCTTATTGGGAGTTTGCTGTTCCACTGAAATTACAGATCTGAATGGAAAATTATATCACAGTTTTGAAGACCAAATGTGAATATATGCAGAATGCTTTGAAAATCTCAAAGTACTATGTAAAATACATATTTACTCATATTACCAATACTCTGTTATCTCTCAAAGCAAACCTCGGACTAAGGGCACACAGTCTTAATTCACTAATATAGGTCTGTATTGAGGATGGTCATGGTGGGCTTGAGTGCCCAGCTCACCGAGGGAGAGTTTGTGGACTGTCAATGCAAATGGCCAGAATTTAAAGTGGACCATCCTGATCCTCGTTGCTAAAGATCTCAAGGTTTCTTGTAGTCCTGGAACAGATGTAAAAAGGGCCAAGCAATCATTGCTTTGCCAAAGGGTACTGGCTTCTGGTGGACATGCTTCCTACCTAGGGTGGTCCTCTGGCCTCATTGACCCTATGCTAGTTCTTCCCTGTTCCTTGTGCTCATCTCTCCTTCCTTACTCCAAAGTCCCATCGCTATAGTATACCTCTTCTGGGGCTCACTTTCCTGGGGTGGTCCTCTAGTGTGTTGGTCATGAACCTCATGACCCTATGCTAGCTTTACACTAAGCACAGTGATCACCTTCACTTCCTTACTCCAGTGTCTTCACTGGTTCTTCTCTACTGGGGTTCACCTTCCTCTATCCTTGAGCATCTTCCTATATGCCATCTCCCTTCAGAGTTTGGGGACTTGAGGGTCTTCTTGGGCTGTCTCTTCTCCTGTCACTACTGAGTCAGCAGGCGTAGACTATCCTTGGAAGTTGCTTTGTAGGGAAATGTTTCTGAGTCATATACCTCAATATTTCCTAAGGGACATCTATGTACCCCAAATTATGCCACTCGGCTTGGGTAACAGCTAAATCTTTCATGGGGGATGCTTTGGATAAGTGTTGGAGAGAGTTGGCAAAAGTGGGATCCTGAGGTCTTCCCATACTGCAGATTAGTTTTTCTAGATCTGGTCAGTTCCAGTATCCCTCCCCAGGAATAATATCCCAGGTCCTATGCCAGGGCTATGTGGGAAAACATCCAGGACCCCCAGTTTCCTCTCTATGGTGCAATGGACAAGGACTCTCCCAAGGTCTACCTACTCCTATTGCTTTTGCCTTGGACATCAGAATTCGTTGGTATAGCTCTGGTCTTAGGCCAGGGAGATGGAGGGCATTATTCTCCCCAAGCATGCAATGGTTTTGGACTGCCTGGGCCCTGTACATTCTGAATTCTGTTGCTGTTTCTGCTTAATCTGGGCTTATCTGTAAAAAATTGCTTCAGGCAAGGAGTGTGAAACCTGTTCTCATACAGTTGTGTGAGGTGCTGACAGGCGCACATCAGTGGTGGGATATTATCAATTAGAAACCTAACGGAGCGTGCTCCCTGTCTGAGGGCTGGAGGATCACTTGTCAGGGCCTGAGAAAAATGGCTGCATAGAGGGGGGAAGAAATGATGCTCCTGAGTATACACAAAAGGGTGTGTGTGTGTGTGTGTGTGTGTGTGTGTGTGTGTGATTTCTCATGCGGTGTCCTTGCACAAAATAATAAGTGCACACATCTGAGGTTGTGAATTTGGTGCAGTGGGTTGACTGCTGCATTTGGAATCTGGGTTCAGCTTAGGATCGATGTGACTTTGAGCAAGTCATTTACCCACTCGGAACTTTTTGCTTCTCTGTAAAATGGGGGGGATTGTATGAGATGATTGGTGAGATCCCTCTGTCTTTAAATTTAGGTTCTTAGGAGCCTAGGAGGATGCCCAAGGCAAAACTAGACATAAAGATGTCCTAGTTGGAATTCACCAAATTTTTTGTGAAAGAGTCTTAAGCACAATTATCATCATCATCACCATCAATAGAATGCCATAATTGAATACTGCCATAATAATAGCCAATATTTATATAGCTTACAATGTGCCAGGCACTTTGCTAAGGGCTTTACAATTATTCTCTCATTTGAACTTCAGAACAATCTTGCAAGGTAGGTGTTATTTTTACCCCCATTTTAAAGATGAGGAAATTAAGGTAAACAGGATCACACAGCTATGGAAGGGTTTTAGGCACCTAGTTCTATGTGGCACTGAGTTGGGGGCAGGACTGAAGGACTTTGGAAAAGATATGTCCTCCTCTCTGAGCCTCAGTTTCTGTGTCTGTGGAATGACTCTCCTAAGATCACATGGGCAACAAGTGACCTAGATGGAACTGAACAGAATTCCTGAGTCCAATCCAGCTGTCATTATGCTACAACTGTGGGAGAGTCATGATCTCCCTGGGCTTCATTCAATTTCCTCATGTGTCAAAGGAGGAGGTTGGACTAGCTCATCTCTAAACATATATAAATCATAAACATATGATCCTATGTTATATGATTCCCTAAGGTCCCTTCTAGGTTTTATGTTCTGGGAAGGTGAATTAAGTAATTGTTAGGTTTGGAACAAAAAGAGAAATACAGTAATTCCAATCCTTTAAATCAATCCTTCAGGCCTGACCTCCTAAATATGGCCCCAGACTGAGGCTTGATCACAAACTTGGGTCTTCTTTTAGCTCGACCAGCTGTCTCATTACTTGGCAAAACATTTAGTTTAACTGGAGTTGTAGGGAATATATATGGAAGTAGTAAGGGATGATGAAGCTAGAGAGGTAGGTTGGGGCTGCATTGTCAGAGGCTTTGAATGCCATGATGTCCCCTAGTTTGTGCTTTATTACTTTAAAAAAATTTAATGTGTTCATATATTGGTTATATCATTAAAATTCTCAGGTATCTCCTTTCCTCTTTCCCCACCCCACACTAGAAAAGGCATTACTTGACTAAAAAAATGTATATATAAACTATGCCTTTCATGTTTCTACTTATTAATTCTTTTTCTGGAGGTGGACATTCACAAATTATTCTTCAAACATTAATTCTGTAGCTGTATGTAATGTTCTCTTGGTTCTACTTAATTCGCTTTTCATAATTTTATGAGGGCCTTTCAATGTTTTTTTGAAATTAACTTGCTCATTATTTATTATGTCAGTAATATTCCATCACAAAATATTTTATTCTTTAAGTGAAGGAAGCAGGAATTGCAACCATGCTATCAGACAAAGCAAAAACAGATATTCAAAACATAAAAAGGGATAAATAAGGAAATCACATTATGCTGAAAGGAACCATATCAATATTAAACTTATATACTGAAGAAATAAGATGAATAGATGGTGATATCCACTATAGGAATGTTAGATACTTAATTGGCTGTCTATAAGTATCTCAGTTCCCTATTGTGAAGGGAAGGCAAAGTGAACCTTCCTTCACTGGGCCAGCACACACAAGCTTTGGAGACTGATTTGTATAAAAGTATCTTTGTTTATTTAGAAATCAAAGGTAAAATATGAGGATTAAAACACAAGGATGTCTTGATTCTAAGTCCTAAAAATCCAATCCTTCAATTTATGTCCATCTCATGATGGATTTTTCTGGTCTTCAGGCCACACTATTTCTCCCTGGCTCAAGCTAATTCTCCACCAAAACCTTTTCTAATCTACCTGACTATAATCCTCAGTTGTTGGTTTAATTATATATCTCAGAAGTTGTCTCCAAATTTACTAAGAATGAACCCAAGATGGCTGAGTTCACTCAGAACTGAATATGGCTCTGAGGTAAACTCTCAGAGCTCACCAAGCAGGATCTCCAGAAAAACCTTCTCTTAGGTAGTGCTGGCAAAACAGCAGGTATAGCTAGATCTTCTGTAAGATGTTCTCTCCATGAAACAGGAACCTCCAAAAGCAGTTTACAGTTTTCTTCTCCCACAAAAGGTTGAGGTAGGAAACACTCAGAAGAGAGCAGTAGCCTTACTCTTCTAGCTCAGGACAGGAAGTGACAGTTGCTCACTCAAACAGCTTCCTCCAGCTCCCCGTACATTCCAAGATCTCTTCCAGGATTCTTGGAATGGGCTCATGCTAGTAGCTCTGGAGACATTATCCAATAATCTTAAACTTAACCTTATCAAAGTTTATCTTTCTATATAATCCTATTCTTATAATACTCCTTGTTGTTGTTGTTCTTCTTCTCCTTCTCCTTCTCCTCCCTCCTTCCTTCCCTCCCCTGTCCTCCTTCCCTCCCTCCCTCCTTCCTTCCTTCTTTCTCTCTCTCTCCTTCTTTTTCTCTCTCT
>NW_025375684.1:0-9236 GCF_016433145.1 Gracilinanus agilis
ATATATTACTATATATTATTATACATATAGAATATATAATATACTACTATATATTATATAGAGTCTATATGTTCAGAACCTCTTCTAGTTTCTGTTTCTATTTTTCTTGTTTTGTTCCAGAGCTGTGATTACATTGGAGTAGAGAGTGTAAAGGCTTGGATTCGAGGGCTGCCTTTATTATCCACTATCCACAATTAAAATTCTCCTAGGCTCAATTTCTTCTGGAAATTCAAAGGGTTAGGCTAGACATTGAAGCTCCCAGCTAGCCCCTGATCTGGGATGATGTGAAGTCTAGGTAGAGAAATTCCTTCATCTTAGTTACTTAGTGCAAAGAGATCTTAAGATGACGTCCCAGGGTCACCTCTCCAGGATATGTCCAATACAAGATTTCAACTGAGATCTTCCTTCCTCTAAGGTTGACCCATGGAGACCTCACATGTCTGAAATAAGAGAAGAAAATTCCATCTAGAAGGGGCAAAAAAAATCCCCCCCAAAATCAAATTATCATTTTTTAACCTTTACCTTCTGTCTTAGAATCAATACTAGGCATTGGTTCCAAGGCAGAAGAAGGGTAATTGCTAGGCAATGTGATAAAGTGACTAGCCCAGGGTCACACAGCTGGGATGTATCTGAAGTCGGATTGGAAACCAGAACTCCTGTCTCAAGACCTGGTTCTCTATCCACTGAGCCACCTTCACTGCCCCTCCCCAAATTAGCATTAATTAAAAACTACTCTATTATAGGAAAGATGGTTCTTTAGCATCTCTTCTGGCCCTCTGTACTAATTTCAGTCTTCTCTGCATTGGAAAAACAACACACATGCATCCCATTTATTTATGTCTGTTCTGAAAAGCCCCTGAGTGATGTGGTAGGAGGGGTTGCCATAGCACTGCTTCTCATCCTCAGCAAATATGTTATGAAAAACACACACACACTCACACACACACACACACACACGTCCTGAGTCTTCCTGATTGCCAAATGTCACCGATCAGCCCAGAACAACAAAACTCTTTTTAAGTCATCGTGGGTGTTTTCTTGAACTTGTGCCTGGCATTTTTAGAACATCGATTTCTATATGGGCCACCTCTCCCCCTGCTTAGATTTGGGGAGGGTGGGTGCGGATCAACTTGAGCAATTGGGGTGCAGATGTGCTCGAGCATTCAGCATGTGGAGCAGCTGGGGCGCTATTTTCGGTTCATTTTTTTCAGTATAATAAGAACAAAAACGAGTCAGAACTCACTGGCTCTTTGCCCTGTTATATTTAGAGAATCCCTGATAATAAGGGGGTAGCTATAGGTTTCACCATAGATGGGCACAAGAGAAATGACCCGAGTAATCAGGAAAACAGATGTCTTTAGTGATCGGGTACAGGCACTTCTCAAGGCCGGTTTCAAGTCCAGTAAGAGAATGCAATTGGACAAGCTAGAATAAACTATCCTAAGAGACTATAAGCTGCTTGAAGGCAGGGAATGCTTTGTCTCTGATCCTCGTATCTCCAGCACTTATCACATTATATAGGATTAATCCTTGCTTGAAGGAATGAAGGAATGAAAGGAATAAATTAAGGAATGTTGATTCTATTTTATAATGCAAGTCAATGGGAAAATATGATTTATCTATACATAGATATTCCTTTTAAAAAGGAAGGAAGAAAGAAATAGATAGAAAAAAGGCAAAAAGAAAGAGAGGAGAGAGAGAAGAGAAAGGAGAGAAAGAAAAAAAGAGAAAGGAAAGAGAAAAAGAGGAAAAGATCAGTTCTCTAACATGAGAGATGGATACATGTATTTTGCTGTAGGGAGGATGATTTCTGTGTTTGTTTCTTTTGGAATCTTCTGCTTCTTTATGTTTTCCTGAAACTTATGAATGAAAAACGGTGCACCAAAAACCAGTTTCTAATTTATTGGCATTCTTCTTTTTTTTTTTTTTAACCCCTTACCTTCCATCTTGGAGTCAATACTGTGTATTGGCTCCAAGGCAGAAGAGTGGTAAGGGTAGGCAATGGGGGGGTCAAGTGACTTGCCCAGGGTCACACAGCTGGGAAGTATCTGAGGCTGGATTTGAACCTAGGACCTCCCGTCTCTAGGCCTGGCTCTCAATCCACTGAGCTACCCAGCTGCCCCCATTTATTGGCATTCTTAACAGATGGAGAGCAGCCCAAAGTGGATTGGTCTGTGTTAGTCACTTAAGGACAGCTGCTCTTCTGTTTTCTTTATCTTAAACAATAACCCATTTGAAAAGATAATAAAAAGGCATCTCCTCCATTCCCCGCCCCCAACCAAGATTACTCTTTGAAGACAGAACCTGTTTTCTAACATCATTTCTGATTTTTGTAACTGAGTAACATTTCTCCTCCTCCTCCTCCTTCTTCTTTGTGTTTTGTATGTGTGTGTGTGTGCACGCGTGTTTAATATTAAAAATATATATATTCTGATGACTTGCTAGCTGCTTTGGCCCAGTGCCCTCGGAGAGCCATGGCTGACTGGAGCCTTTGACCTCTCCAAGAGAGACTGAGAGTTCAAGTTCACAGTTAAAGCAGGCCACCTTTTCATTCGGTGTCCCCGAGGGCTTTTAATTAAATATGGATTTAAAAGATTGAAAGCCTTGGCCTCTAGGTCTCAAGACTGGAGTTCAGCTGATGAAATCCAGGGGAAATGTAGTAATTGTACCCTTCCAGAAAGATGACTAACCCTCAGGCCTTTGCCTTTGCAAAGTCTTTAATCCCTGCATTCCTCAGGATGTTAGAAAACCCATTCCTGGGCAGCTGTCCCCAAAGCAGAGCAAGCTTTCTGAACTATCCCATGCCAGGCTCACACAGCTGGTTAGTATTGAAAGCAGAATTTGAACCCAGCTCTCCCCTAAGTCTCAATCTAGTGGTCTTAATCACTGGTGACAAAGACCACCCTCTATAGAAAATAGCTCACCGTGGAATCCAGTGATTGAAAAACAGTCCTGGGTCTTAAAAATCAGATGATCTTGGCTTTTACATGATCATCAAATTGGTTTTTAAATTAATTTAATTCAATTTGACAAGAATTTATCAAGTGCCTTCCTTCTCTGTGTCAGAGACTATGGTTGGTCCTGAAGATACAAAGATATAAGATATATAAGAATATACGATACAAAGATATACAAGGATCAGTGTAGCTCGTGCCCTCGAGGAGTTGGCATTCCATTGAGAGGAACTGTGTATCCACATGTAGCATCCTGTCTGAACTCATTCCCAGCTTCTTCTATCGGCAGGCTAGGAACTCTGAGAGGAGCTTTCTTCCTTTACGATTCCATGGGTAACTGGGACAGACTAGGAAGTTTTCTAGGACTGCTTATGAGCCCCCACCAATGTGTTCTCTCACTGAGTATCAGTTAGCCAGAAAGTAGCTTTTAGAAAGGCATTTTTACTTAGATGGATACTTAATTGGTACAATGGCATTTCTGCCAAACAAAAGTCTTATATTCCCCGACTCAAGGCTCCTGGGAAGGATGGGTTTAGAATTAGAATGTGCTTGTAGCCAATGGGTAATTTATGGCTTTTGATTACTGGAAATCCTTTTTTTCCCCTTTATGGAATCTTCAGATTAGATGTACTTCTCTGGTGGGTTCTGAGAGTCAGTGTCTTTATTCTAGAGTCCTGAAGCTGCCTTTCTGGGTGTTTTTTTTAAGTTCTCATCTTGTCTCTTAACTCTTGATGTAGGTACTGCCATCAGCCACTGCTAACTGGAGGGCACCACTACTGAAGCCATTGGACTCTTTTGAAGATCACAAGGGTGGCCACTGGGCACTGGAGTATGAAACACTTCCTCTGGGTTCACACTTCCCCATTGCTGCCCTCTGGTAGAGCCACCAGGGTCTTCCTCCTTAAGTTATTCTTTTTTTTTTTTAAACCCTTGTACTTCGGTGTATTGTCTCATAGGTGGAAGATTGGTAAGGGTGGGCAATGGGGGTCAAGTGACTTGCCCAGGGTCACACAGCTGGGAAGTGGCTGAGGCCGGGTTTGAACCTAGGACCTCCTGTCTCTAGGCCTGACTCTCACTCCACTGAGCTACCCAGCTGCCCCCTTAAGTTATTCTTAAAGCAACTTTCCATCTTAAATCTCTACACAGACCTAGAGCTGTGTCTATTTCTTTTCATCATTCTCCATCTATTTCCTCTGTAATGATGTCCAATTTCATCCCATTGTTCAAAGCACATCACTCCGTCTTGATTAAGGATAGGTTTACACCTTGGTTTATGTCTTTAATTGGCTAATTGATTATATTTATTTAACTTTATTTTTTTCAAATACATATAGAAACAATTGTTGACAGTTATTTTCTATCATTTTGTGATTCGGTTTCTCTCCTTCCCTTCCTTCCAGTAAATAGTCTCATGTAGGTTATTCCAGTGCTTCCATTCCATCCATAGGCTGGTGGATTTTATAACCCAATCAGAGGAGTGTTCTCATCAAGGCATAGAGCATCTTGTTAATTATGTTAATTGACATTAAGATAAATCCATACAAAATCAATGCAAAGCAAGCTATCTGGTCACTTCTGCATACCTCAGTTTCCCACCCCCCAAAAGAAGTTGGAATAGATGAAAGCTAATGATCCTATAATTTGAATTTCTGGAGCAGGGAAGAACAGAAAAGGGGGGCCAGAAAAGGCAGAGGCAAAATAGAAGACACTGCTTGAATAGATCTTTGAAGAGAACTTTGGGGTTCCAATTTGTTGTTGTTGGGCAGCTAGATGGCACAGTGGGTAGAAGCCTGGGTCTGGAGTCAGGAAGACTCATCTTCCTAGGTTCAAATCTTGTCCCAGACTCTTATTAGCTATGTGACGCTGGACAAGTCACTTTGCCTTGTTTGTCTCAGTTTCCCCTTCTGTAAAATGAGCTGGAAAAGGAAATGGCAAATCCCTCTAGTATCTTTGCCAAGAAAATGGCAAATAGGGCCATGAAGAGTCAGATTTGACTAAAAATGACTGAACAACAGTTACAAGAGATTCCAAGAAGCAGGAATGGGGGTGAACATTAAAAAACAAGGACAGAACTATGGAAGGCTCTACAAGACTCTCCCAATTTAGCCATCCAGTGCAGCCTCGGCCACCCTTCCCATTTTGCAGATGAAGAAACTGAGACTTGAAAAATGGGAGTTACTTACCCAGAGTCACATATGACATGCCCACACTCCTTTGTCTTGGCAACTTTTTTTTTTTAAGCCAGAGATTGCAAAGCCCAGTGCTTGCACTTTAGGGGTGTGTGTGTGTGTCCATTCCCAATCCTATTACAGTTGTTTCCTATCCATGTGTTCGTGTTTCGGTCAGCTCTGAACGGTGTGTTCTGGGCTTTACACCAGTGCCCACCCTCCCTGCCCGGAGGAAACTCCCTTCTTGTCATCAAAATAGGAGCTGTTTTTCCACTTTCTCCCTCCAGCTCACCATTGTATTTCACTGGGGTGAAAAGGTCTTGTCTTTTCTTTTTCTGAGCCCCCCCTCCCCAAATCTCACTATTTATAACTTTCCCATGTAGTCACGCAGAGTATTCCACTCACGGGGAGGGTGTTTTTTGTTTGTTTAAGGCAACGTGTTTCCTGGTCTTAAGCCTGTTTCCCAAAGTGGTTGCACTGGGATTATTCCACACTCTCCTCCCTCAGGCCTCAGTCTTGGGTTTCTGGCTCCATGTCTGCAATCTGGCAGTTTTGACCTGGCCTGAGGTTGGGGTTTATTGTGTCCAAACACTGTGTCATTGGACAGGAGTAAGTTCACACCTAGAAGGGAAGGAGGACGGAATTCTTATTTCTCTGAATGGCACAGCATGATGTACTATAGGGCTCAGTTGGGAAATATTTAACAACCAGCTTTCTGAGAGAGAAAAAATGTACACACCACACACTTATGAATTTAATTCGTATTATTATTATTATTATTATTATTATTATTATTATTATTATTAAAAACCCTTACCTTCTGGTGTGGAGTCAAGTATTGATTCCACAGCAGAAGAGCTGTAAGAGCTAGGCATTTAGGGTTAAGTGACTTGCCCAGGGTCACACAGCTTGGAAGTATCTGAGGTCATATCTGAACTCAGGACCTCTAGGCTTAGTTCTCAATCCACTGAGCCACCTAGCTCCTTCCCCTCTCTCCCATTATATTTTAATCTGGTTTCATTCCTAGCCCAAGGGTGCTATGGGCCATACACACCAGCCTGCATGTTTGTCTACTCTGATCTAAGCAATCAATAAAGCAATAAGGGAAACTTTGATTTGTCGTGATTTCCAGGGTGGAAATGGTCCCACAGAAATATTATCAGTTCTTTCTTTTATGGGAGCTAGTTCAAACTGGCTCTAGCACATCCCTTGCATGGGCACCGAGTGCTAACTTTGACATTCAGTGACCATCTGGCTTCCTATCCTGTCTTTCTCATTACTATTTCTGATTGGCCTTAGGCAAGTCACTTAATCATTTCTTAGGTCCCTTTCTTCTTGAGGTCTAGGATTCCATGACTTCTCTGGGCCTCAGTTTCTCCATCTGGAAAATGGAGGGGGGTTGGGGATGTGAACGCTGAGATCCATTCCTCCTCTAAGTGAACTAAGAACCTTTCATTAAATTTCTCATTACACTTTGATTCCTCATGGATTCCCTTGTATCCCCCATGGTCAGTTCAATAAAGTCAATAAACATTTATTAAATGCCTACTGTGTTCAAGGCACTGTGCTGAGGACAGAAAAGACAGCCTCTGCCCTCAAGGAACTTACAATCTAATGGGTTATTGCAGAATGATCATTATCCATTCTTCTCCAATCCTAAGAGGAAGGTGGGAGTGTTTAAGAGTAGAAAGAATATAGACTAAAAACTGATCCTCTTGGTTCAGATCTTACTGGTGACCTTGGGCAAACTGCCTAATCTCCAAGGGCCTCAGTTTCCTCTTTCTAGCTTTCCTATGATTTCAATACTTAAAGACTTTGAAACAATTATTGTATATACAGTTTGGGAACACGGAACTTAGAAGCAAAATTCTAAGAACTTGGAATAAGGAAAATCCAGGTAAGCCGTGAGAAAAACCATTGACCAGTGGCCAGGTGGGACCCATTTTGAGAAAAAGTCAAAGGACTGAAGCCAGTTGGCCAACATTCACCAAAGACGCTATAGTCTGAAACATGGTGAAGGGATGCTGCTTGAAGAGCATCGAGCGAGTTTTCTTCTTTGCTACAGAAGGCATGATGGAGATTTTTTTTAAATAGGGCAGAAAATATTTAGACTAAACCTTAGGAAGAACCTTCCTCCATGTGTTACACAGGAAGAATAAGAAAGAGAGTGGACTGCCTTTAGAGGGAGGGCATTCTCCAGCACTGAGAGATGTTTTAGAGGGGTTGATGGTCCATTTGGATCGGTGAGAATAATATTCAAGGAACTTTTATTTACTTCCTTCGACTTTCTCGGGGAATTTAGGGACTTTTAGGACTAGTTAGAGAGAGTGATCTTCCCGGAATGTCTTAACAGTAATCCTGCCCATAAGGAGGAAGGGGACGATTGGATGCCATTCTAAGGTCCTTTTGTTTTAGCCCCTTTGATTCTCTGATTCATATACACCATTGAACTTTTTGATTATCTTCTGTGTACGTTGAACCTAGAGCAATCCTAATATTTGCTTAGGGTGTCCAGGTGGGTCACTAACTCCTTCTTTGTGCTTGCACTTCAGAATCCTAGTCTTCCTTCAGTGCTAAGCTTGGATACCACCTCCTCTAGGCAGCCCTCCCAAACTCTCCAGTTTCTTCCCCAAATATTTGTAAAACACTTTGGCTAATAGCTCCTTTCCTCTCTACTTTATATATACTCTCTGCATACATCATATCTACAGAGGCAACTGTAAACTTCTTAATGGTGGAGAGAGTTTGTGCTCTAGTCTCTGTATCAATAATCCCTAAGCAGAAATTGGCTAATAAGTATTTGAAGAATTGAAGTGAATTATATTATTGTAGATTTAGAGCTAGAAGGGGACTTAGTGACTATTATTCTCCCATTTTGCAGATCAAAAAACTGAGGTAGTGAAAGATGACTTGCCCTAGAAGACATGCCCAAGGTCATCCAACTATTAAGTGTCTAAAGAAGGATTCAAACTCAGACCACTCTTACCTGCTAAGCTGACTGGCTGCCCCAATTAACATTTTTCCTTCTTATTCTTTCTGTCCCTCATTTTAATGAGGTCCAGACTTAAGACTTTAGCAGTGAAGGAAATTTCCAAATTTCCACTGATAGAGTTCGGAGATATTCCTGTAACTTGGGGTTTTAAAGAGTTGCCTACATTAAGCTCAGTGATTCATTAACTTCCCTGAAGTCACATGACCATGCAGGACTTGAACTCAGATCTTCCTGGCTCCTATCCTAGTATTCTATCTAGTGCTTTCCAGCTGCCTCATGCTACCTCATTGTTTCCCAACTAGGTAGTCTCTTGGTTTCTTACTTTCAGAAGATTGTGTAGAATCACACTTAAGCAATATCTTAATATTTGAAAATTATCCCCCAAAACATTGACTCAACAATAACCATCTTGACTCTTTAAATCTTCTAGCATATATAGATCACCTTTTATCCTGGCATCCCATTTTCACCATCTTCCATATCTTTTTTGCACACAGAGAGCATTCTTTAATAGTCAATGTTCATCATTTCCTGTTGCTACCACCCAAGAGGATCAAGGTCTCCATTCTTCTGACCTGGGATTTCCTTCATGTTCTTTCCAATTCACTTTCCCCTGCAGTGGGTCAGCCTCATGTACTTGCTTAATCATATGTCTTCAGTCATGAAAAAAAAAAAGGAAAAGCATCTTATTCCCCCATAAGATCTCAAGGCACCATCCATATGTAGGTAGGACTAGGCACAGTCACTTACTGTACTTTTGTGACTTAGCCTTGTACAAGGACCCCTGTCAGCACAGCAGAGGGAACATATGACTTAGACCTTGAGAACCTTGGTTCAAATCACAGCTCTGCTGCTAGCTACCTGTATGACCTTGAATAAATGATTTCCTCTTTCTTGGCCTCAGTTCCCTCATCTATAAAATGAAGAAGTTTAATTGGGGATGTAGATGCTAAACAATAACTCTAGTCCAACTATCAATAATATGGAATTAGATCTTAATCAGTGATACATGTAAAACCCAGTGGAATTGTGCATTGGCTACGGGGGTTTAGGGACAGTTTGGGGGAGAGGGAAAGCCATGTAACTATGGGAAAATATTCAAAATGAAAAAAACCAAAAGGA
>NW_025375685.1:0-2175 GCF_016433145.1 Gracilinanus agilis
CTCTCTCTCTCCCTCCCTCCCTCCCTCCCTCCCTCTCCCTCTCCCTTTTTCCCTCTTTTCTTTCTTTTCTTTCTCTCTCTCTCTCTCTGTCTCTTTGTTCCTCTTCTCCCCTCTTCTCTCCTCCTCTCCCTTCTCTCCTTTCCTTTCTTTCTTGTGTCGTGTCTGTCTGTCTGTCTGCCTCTCTCTTTCTTTCATCTTAGAATGGATACTGAGTATCTCTTCAAAGGCAGAAGAGTGGTAAGGGCTAGGCAATTAGGGTTAAGTGAATTGCCTAAGGCTACATAGCTAGAAAGTGTCTTAAGACCAAATTTATACCCAGGTTCTCCCATCTCCAGGCCTGGCTCTTTATCCTCCAAGCCACCTAGCTGCCCCCCACAGGATTATCTTTCTAAGAGTGAAAGCACCATTTCTCTGGAGTTCCATGACAAAAGAAACCCAAGGTTTTGGCCCAGTAGAAACAGCAGAAGCTAAATGGGAAATGGGATTCCAGGCAGTAGGGTGGTTGGATCTGGGTGAGCAACAGGGCCTGGGGCCCTTCTTCCTTTTGAACTTCCTGCCTCACGCCCTAGTATTGAAATAGAAACGACGTTGCCAAAGCAAGACTGGTACAGAGAACCCAGCTAATTGGAATTTGACATTTTGTTAGTTATAGTGTTGGTTGGCAAGTAGGCCTCTTTCAGCCGGAGTCAGTTCTACATTCAAGCCCTGCCTAATTTAGGGTTAAAATTTGAAATTGTAACTATTAGATACTGCCTATTAGAACTTTTTTGTAAAATGAGGCCATCTCTAAAGTGGTTTTAATTTTAACTTCCAAACTAGAATTTTGGGACAGCAAATGAGAGCATGCTATTTGGGTTATTTGAAGAGGGTTAGAAATGTGTATTTATAGTGCTCATTGGTGTGGTGTATAAGAGCTGATTGGGTGGCATCTAGGAGATTAATTTAGAGTAGGTTAAGGAGATAGCATAAAAGATCTCTTTCCCTAGATTTTGTAGATAATCTTACAAAAGTTCAGTTATATCTAAGTAAAATACACTGTGGATTACTTACCCTTGTAAATGCTACCCTTTGTAGTTCATTAGTTTCTTCTGCTTCTAACCTCTTGATTCCCATTCCCTCTAATGAAGCATATATTCCTCAATCCTTATTTTCACACCCCAAATTCTCCTTTGGTCCTGAAGGGGAATATCTGACTGTCCCAGAAAAAAATGCTGGCTCTCTAGGGATAGCTAGGTGTCTCAGAGGATTGAGAGCTAGGCCTAGTGATAGGGAGGCCCTGGATTCATATCTTGCTCCAGTTAGATATATGACCCTGGGCAAGTCACTTAACCCCTATTGCCTAGCCCTTACCACTCTTCTGCCTTTGACTCGATACACAGAAGGTAAAGGTTTAAAAAAAGTACTGACTCTGTAGCTAGAGGACCTAACTTCAATTCCTGTCTTTTGGAGTTACTATTTCAGCCACCTTCTCTCCACTATAAAACGAAGGGAATTGGATTAGATGGTCTATTTTGTTGTTGGTGTTTTAAATAAATTTATTTATTTTTAACATTAAAAAATTATTCTAGGGGGCAGCTGGGTAGCTCAGTGGATTGAGAGTCAGGCCTAGAGACAGGAGGTCCTAGGTTCAAACCTGGCCTCAGCCACTTCCCAGCTGTGTGACCCTGGGCAAGTCACTTGACCCCCATTGCCCACCCTTACCACTCTTCCACATAGAAGCTAATACACAGAAGTTAAGGGTTTAAAAAAAATAAAATTAAAAAAACAAAAACAAAATTATTCTAAATTCTCTCCTTCCCCCACCCATGAAGAAGACAAAGCAATGTGATTTCAGTTATACATGTGAAATCATGCAAAACATTTCCATGTTAGCCATGCTTTTTAAAAAAAGGGAAAAAATTATCTCTCAATCTACACATACTCTATCAGTTCTCTCTCTCTGGAAGTGGATAGCATTTTTCATCATTCATCCTTTGGAATTGTCTTGGATCATTGCAAATAGAAAATAGATCAGAGGAGCTAAGTCTTTTATAGTTGATTGTCATTTATAGTACTGCCATTATTGTGTGCAATGCTTTCCTGATTCTCCTTACCAAATTTTGCATCAATTCACTTTGTCTTCCTAGGTTTTTTTGAAACTGTGCTTCCTTTCTTCCTTCCTTCCTCCCTCCCTTC
>NW_025375686.1:0-1881 GCF_016433145.1 Gracilinanus agilis
CAATCATGTCTGCCTCAACCCATGCGTTCAAGCAGTTGTTTTTCTTACATGTTTCCTCTCCTGCAGTTCTTCCTCTGAATGTGGGTAGCATTTTTTACCATAAATCCCTCAGAACTGTCCTGTGTCATTGCATTGCTGCTGGTACAGAAGTCCATTGCATTTGATTTTACCATAGTATATCAGTCTCTGTGTACAATGTTCTTCTGGCTCTGCTCCTTTCGCTCTGCATCAGTTCCTGGAGGTCTTTCCAGTTCACATGGAATTCCTCCAGTTTATTATTCCTTTGAGCACAATAGTATTCCATCTCCAGCATATACCACAATTTGTTCAGCCATTCCCCAATTGAAGGACATACCCTCCTTTTCCAGTTCTTTGCCACCATGAAAAGCACAGCTATAAATATTTTCGTACAAGTCTGTTTATTTATGATGTCTTTGATCCAACAATGGATCAAAGGGCAGGCATTCTTTTATAGCCCTTTGAGCATAGCTCCAAATTGCCAGCCAGAATGGTTGGATCAGTTCACAACTCCACCAGCAATGCATTAATGTCCCAATTTTGCCACATCCCCTCCAACATTCATTACTCTCCCCTTCTTTCATTTTAGCCAATCTGCTAGGTGTGAGGTGATACCTCAGAGTTGTTTTGATTTGCATTTCTATAATTATTAGAGATTTAGAACACTTTCTCACGTGCTTATTGATACTTTTGATTTCTTTACCTGAAAATTGCCTATTCATGTCTCTTGCCCATTTATCAATTGGGGAATGGCTTGAGTTTTTATACAATTGATTTAACTCATTGTATATTTGAGTAATTAGACCCTTATCAGAGTTTTTTGTTATAAAGATTTTTTCTCAATTTGTTGTTTCCCTTCTGATCTTGGCTACATTGTTTTGGTTTGTACAAAAGCTTTTTAGTTTTATATAATCAAAATAATTTATTTTACATTTTTTAATTTTCTCTAACTCTTGCTTGGTTTTAAAATCTTTCCTTTCCCAGAGATCTGACAAGTATACTATTCTGTGTTCACTTATTTATAGTTTCCCTCTTTATATTCAAGTCATTCACCCATTCTGAATTTATCTTGGCGTAGGGTGTGAGATTTTGATCTAAACCTAATCTCTCCCATATTGTTTTCCAAATTTCCCAGCAGTTTTTGTCAAATAGTGGATTCATGTCCCAAAAGTTGGGCTTTTTGAGTTTTTCATACCCTGTCTTGCTGATGTCGTTTACCCCAAGTCTGTTCCACAGATCCTTCCCTTCTGTCTCTTAGCCAGTACCATATTGTTTTGATGACTGCTGCTTTATAGTATAGCTTAATATCTGGTACTGCTAGGCCCCATTCCTTCACATTTTTTTCATTATTTCCCTTGATATTCTTGACCTTTTGTTATTCCAAATGAAATTTGTTATAGTTTTTCCTAATTCAGTAAAAAAGTTTTTTGGTAGTTTGATAGGTATGGGGCTAAATAGGTAAATTAATTTGGGTAGAATTGTCATTTTTATTATGTTAGCTCATTCTACCCATGAGCAATCAATGGCTTTCCTATGTTGTTTAGATCCAGTTTTAATTGTTTGGGAAGTGTTTTGTAGTTGTTTTCATATAATTGCTGTGTTTCTTTTGGTAGATAGATTCCCAAGTATTTTATGTTGTCTAGGGTGATTTTAAAGGGTGTTTCTCTTTCTACTTCTTGCTGCTCTAATGTGTTGGAAATATATAGAAATGCTGATGATTCATGTGCATTTATTTTGTATCCTGCAACTTTGCTAAAGTTGTTGATTATTTCTACAAGCTTCTTAGTTGATTCTCTAGGATTTTTTAAGTATACCGTCATATCATCTGCAAAGAGTGATAGCTTAGTCTCCTCCTTGCCTATT
>NW_025375687.1:0-5740 GCF_016433145.1 Gracilinanus agilis
CCTTACTTCTGTCTTAGAATCAAAACTGTGTATTAGTTCTAAGGCAGAAGAGCAGTAAGGGCTGGGCAATGGGCGTTAAGTGACTTGTCCAGGGTCACCCAGGTAGGAAGTGTCTGAGACCAGATTTGAACCCAGGACTTCCCATCCCCAGGCCTGATTCTCAATCTACTGAACCACCCAGCTGCCCCCCCATTCATTCTTTAAGGCTCAGTTTCACCTCTTCCTTATAATCTTTTTTTTGGGGGTGGGGGACTACTTCAGTTGACTTAAGACTTAAATCAAATCGAAACAATAAAGCATTGATTAGATGTCTTCTAAGTGCCAGATTGTGGGGTTCCAAAGACCAAAAAGTGAAGCAGTCCCACCTTTCTTCCTCCTCCCCTTTTCTTTTCCTTACCTTCTGATTCAGTATCAAATTTAAGAGTGACAAGGGCTAGGTAGATGGGGTTAAGTGACTTGTCCAGGGCCACACAGTTAAGGAATGTCTCAGGTCAGACTTGAACCTAGGTCCTCCTGACTCCAGACCTGGTTCTCTATCTACTGTGCTACCTAGCTACTTCTCAGACCCGGATTTTGAAGAGTTTGAATTCTATCCATATCTATAATTCCTTCTTTCCAGAGACATGACATGTACATGTAACAGGGCCTGGCCAACAGGAGCCCAATCCTTCTGGCATGTGCAACCTGCTGCCAACCCACTGAGAAGAATGGGTGAGCCTGCTGTATATATGAATATATACAGAATAAATATGTGCTGAACAAACACAGAACAAATAAAAGATAGTTAAAAACTGAGGCCTAAACATTGTTATCTGTAAGAGAGAGATGCTAATTCCTGGGTACCTCCCTTATTGGGTGGTTGTGAGGCTCAAATGAGATAATCTATGAAAAGTGCTATAATTGTTCTTCTTTTCTGATGTCTGCAGCACTGACAGCGAAATGAACAAATGAATGAATGGTGTTAACTGCAAGATACCTAAGGAGGGAGGACTCTAGCAGTTGGAAGGATGAGGAAAAGCTTCTGGGAGAAATTGATGCTTAAAGGGGCAGCTGGGTGGCTTAGTGGATAGAGCCCCTGGCCAGCCTTAGAGCCAGGAGGACCTGGGTTCAAATCTGACCTCAGACACTTCCTTATATGTGACCCTGGACAAGTCACTTAACCTGATTTGCCTAACCCTTGCCTTTCTGTCTAAGAGTTGTTACTAAGACAGAAAGTAAAAGTTAAAAAAAAAAAAAGTTCATGCTCAAGTGAGGGATTCTGCTCCAGATGTGAGGATTAGTGAAATTGGGAGATGGAGTTAGTGTGTGAGGAACATAGAGAAGGTAAATTTAGCTGGACTGAAGAGTGTAGGGCAGGTTTCTATTTATTTATATATATGTACATATATATGTACTATTTAATCTATAATAATTATGCCATAATTATTATATCACATATAAAATATATATCACTACTATGCTGTGCATATATTATATTTAATACACAATATTTATAGACATTATATCATAATAATATAATATATGGTAACATATATCATAATAATGTAAAACTTCTGATATAATATATTACTATACATGTGATATAATATTACTATATGTTTTATCCTATGAAATAGGCCATATATTACTATATAATATATAACGCATTACTTTATATTATCATATATGATATATAATATATTACTCTATGTGATATAATATACAATATATGATATAATTGTATATATGTGTGTATACACACACACACATACAGAAAAAGTTTCTCCTCACTCCAACCCATCCTCCACACTGTTGCCTTCACAGAAGGACCTTAAAAGCCAAAAGAGTTTATATTTTGTTTCAGAGGCAGCATTCTACAGGTTTCTAGAGGAAAATGTCAGAGCCTCTTGAGTTTCTTGAATGCCGAAAGAACAAGGTCAGATCTGTGCCTCAAGAGTCTCTTGGTAGAGATGGGAGGTCCCAGGTTCAAATCTGGCCTCAAATACTTCCCAGCTGTGTGATCCTGGGCAAGTCACTTAACCCCCATTGCCTAGCCCTTACCACTCTTCTGCCTTGGAACCAACACACAGTATTGATTCTAAGACGGAAGGTAAGGGTTTTAAAGAAAAAAGAAAAAAAGGAAGTCTCTTGGGCAGCAGCTTGGAGGATGGTAGGAGAGAGAAGAGACTTTTTGCATCAGCCCAGGCAAAAGTGGGGCAAGTCACTGTTGTCTGTGTTAGGGTAAAACAGAGGAGGCGGGTTGGAGGGGAGGTGGCTGGACCTGGCCATTGATTAGATAGGTGGCGTTGTGCCAAGGTCACAGACCTGGAAACCTGGAACAATGGCAGTTGCCCTCAAAAGAAATAAGTTCAAGAGCGGGAAGGGTGTCGGGGTAAATATTTTGTAATGGGGCAGACCAAGTTGGGGATGCCGGTTGGACATCTGGTTTGAAATGTCCAATCGTCAGTTGGGGATGCAAGATTGCAGGTCAGAGCAGTGAGAATATGCAGAGAGGGTCTTTTGACGCTTGGGAGCTGAGGAGATCTCTGAGGGAGAGTAGAGAGAGAATGGGAAAAGGCTCAGGGCCAATGAAGATCTTAAGGTTACTGTTAATCTTAATCACCTCTGAAAAACGAGGACGATAATCTCTAGGTACCTGCCCTACCCGGAGGAGCAGGGGTGGGGGATTGGGGGGAGGGGTGTTGAAGTTCAAACTAGGTAAGTATAAACTATGAAAAATGTTTTGAGAATCTTAGAGCGCTGAATAATTGTTGTTGTTTTTTTATGGGGGGGTGTCCCCAGCACTGATAGCACCACCCCCTTCCCTCTTTCTGGCATGTAGGGTCTCACACTATTTTCTTATTGCTTCTAATGAATTAGTCCTTCCGCTCCGCAAGGGCAGAGGCTGCCAGGTCTCTTGCAAACCCTGCTGGGTACAGAGGCGCTTCCTCGCTTCCTCTACAAATCCTGGTCCATTAACTGCCTGCCACCAAGGTATTGGTTGCATCTGAGTTTCTTGCCTTTTCCAAAGGGAAAAGAGAAAAGCAACCCGAGAGCCAAACAGGAATTGGGGCCTTTGAAACTTGCGCCAGGAGGAACAATGTCCTGGAAGAGCCTGGCCCGGCCGGCAGATAAAACTTTCTGGGCTCAGCGGTTTGGACAGCGCGTTATCTCTGACTGTTTCCTTGTGGCCGAAAAGAATGGTGTGATCTCACATCCTGAGCCCTTCCCTTTTCTCCTCGCCGGAGGAGGGGGGACGTGGGGAGAAGGGAGGAAGGGAGCGTGGGCGGAGTCGCCAGAGAGCAACCCTGGGAAGGCTGCCGCTGCCCCCGCCCCTGTCCCCTGGCTTTCTCCTGCTGCTGCGGTTGAGGAAGCGGCCGCGCGTCCGGGCTCCGGTGGGCGCTGTAAGTAGAAAAGCATTTAGGAGGCAGCTTTGGCTTCTTGGGTCTGGTGGGGTGGGATGGGATGGGGATGAGGACAGCCCCTGCCAGATGTGGTGGCAGCTGGCTTTGTCCGGGCCACCCTGGGCGGGAAAGGAGAGGGGCTGGTAGCTGCAAAGGGGAATCATAGGACTGACATATTTGGAACATGGATTTCCAGCTGGGAGGGACCCTCGAGGTCCTCTAGCCCCAACTGTTGTGGCTAAAGGAGCTGGAGTTGGAGTCTGGGAGACCTGGGTTCAAATCCTGCCTCTGACATTGGCTATGCGACCATGGGACTTATTTTCCTCATCTAGAAAACGATGTAATCGGACTTGATAAGCCTCTGGGCTCTTGCAGTTCTAAATCAATTGTCTCTCTCATTTTAAAGCTGAGAAAATGAAGGACCAGAGAGGTTAACTTACCTGCCCAAGGGTCATACAGGTAGTGGGATTCAAACCCAGGTCTTCAGACTTCTATTTGCTATACTATACTTCTTCATTAGGGTCCCCTACCCGGGTGAAGTGAGTGGGAGTGGAAAGGGAAGATTTAAATGTAGGAACTGCCCTAGTTGTAGTAAAAGGAATACTGCTGGGGTGACACAGGACTGGCATGCGTTTCACGAATAGACAAATTAACAGTGGCATACTGGGACCTTTTACTTTTCAGCCTGGGAGTTCAGAAAAGGTAATGGTAATAATAGAGGCAGGGTGGGCTTTTGGGATGATTGTGAAATTGGTAAAGTTTAGTTTTGCCAGTTTCAAAATTTCATACCTATGCTCTCTTCCCCACTCTCTCTTCCTCTCTGTCTCTCTTTCCCTCTTTTCCTCCCTCTCTCTCTCCCTCCCCAATCCCTCCTTCTCTCTCTGTCTCTCTGTCTCTCTGTCTCTCTGTCTCTCTGTCTCTCTGTCTCTCTCTTTCTCTCTCTCTCTCTCTCTCTCTCTCTCTCTCTCTCTCTTTCTCTCTCTCTCTGTCTCTCTCTCTCTCTGTCTCTCTCTCTCTCTCTCTCTCTCTCCCTCTCTTCCTTTCACAGAGCCTGAGGGCCCACTTGAGGTCCCCTGAGCCTCTGGAAGCCACATAATCTGATGACTCCACACTAATTCTGGCCACAACTCTGCCTCCATATGTCCCCTTGGGTCAATTTCCCTCTCCCGGCCTCATTTTATCTTTACTTGCAAAATGAAAGGGTTTGACTAGATAATCTCTAAGACCCTTTTTTATTTGAACATTCTATGGTCTGAGAAGTAAAAGAAGGGGTTCAGATGGAGAGGGGGAAGAAGAGTGAGGCTTTGGTTTTTCTGCTCTCAGAATCACTGCTGATGAGGCAGGGGCCAGTCTTGGCATGGACTGGGGGATGTGATGGTGGAAATGCTTATCTGGCCTTGGGTGGAACTGATAATACTTGTCTTCAAGCTCCTAGTCTCCCTTTCTCCTCTCCCCCCACCCCCCTTCATCAACTGGTGCTGCTCTCTGGACAACAACTAAATTCCCGTGCTTAGATGGGTGAAGACACAGCTGTGAAATAGATGAAGCTCCTTTTGGTTCCTTATCAGCTTTTCCCTGTCAACTCCTCTTTGGGATTCCTCCAGTTTCCACCCTTGAAGAATTTCATTGTGTTTGGCCTCTCTTCCCCAACTCCGCCTCCCCCCCCCCCCCAACAATCTCCTCATTCTTCTCTCTATCCTAGGACTACTCAGACTAGGCAATCTCCTCCCCAACCCTGTCACTAGCCCCTACCCCAGACCACTCAGTTCTTCAGTGTTTTTAGGGCCCAGAGGGTATATGTGAAAACATCACCAGCACACCTAGGATATAGATGTTTCCGAAATCAGTGCTTCAAAGACCCCTGATTTCATTCTGATGATCATAGGATTTAGGTGGGACTTTATACCCTCTGGTCCAACCTTCTCATTTTCCAGATGAGGAAATAGGCTCAGAAAAGTTAAATGATTTGTCTAAAGTCACTCAGGTAGCAAGTGGTAGGTTAGAAATTTGAACTCGGGTCTTCTGACTCCAGATTTATGCTCTTTACTAATCTAGACAGCAAACTCAATGTACCCTCAGTAGGTGGTTCTTTTTTTAAAAACTCTTATCTTAGATTCATTACCGTGTTTTGTTTCCCAAGCAGAAGAGCAGTAAGGGCTAGGTGATGAGGATTAAAGTGACTTGGTCGTCATACAGTTAGGAAGTACCTGAGACCAATTTGAATCCAGGACCTCCTGTCTCTAGACCTGGTACTCAATCCACCGAGCCACCTAGCTATCTCCCAATAGCTGATTCTTTATAGGTGTCTGTGGCTAGAAAATTCCTCTGGGAATGGGCTTTCCTTCCTTCCTTCCTTC
>NW_025375688.1:0-2303 GCF_016433145.1 Gracilinanus agilis
CCCAATACTCCCCTCCCCCATCTCTGTCACCAACTCCAAGTCCAGGTGGCCTTTAACTAGTGTGGACCCAGTCTCCCTCCATCACTAACCCCAATAACCCCTCCCTCATTTCTGCCACCAACTCCAAGGCTAGGGAGAGCCTTTCTCCAGGGTGGGCCCTGTCTCCCCCCACCCCCATTTTGCCAGCTCCCCACCTCGTGGCCTCCGTAGAAGGCGATCTCCTCTGAGTTGGCCACCACCCTGGAGTGCATGTAGCGCAGCTCTCCTTTGCGGCGAGCCTCCTCGGCCACTAGCTCCCCGAATTTGGGCGAGCAGGCCCGGAGCACCTTGGCAGTGAGGAAGACCACGAGGCCGGCAATGGCTGAGGGCCAGGTCGTGCTGGCTCCTCGGGAGCGTGCGGTGCGCAGCAGGGTGTAGGAGGTCACTGCCACATCGAGTAGGGGCTTGGTCAGGTTGGAATAGAGGTGGGCCACGGAGGCTGCGAAGGCCACTAAGTCCTCAGTGAGGGACTGGTCAGGGTTGCGCAGGCGGCCATCCATGTTGCTGACTCGGTAGTATGTTTGGCGGCTGAAGTAGAGGCGGTAGGCGTGCCCTACAAGGCGGCTGCGGAAGGCCAGCGCCAGGCGGCCCTCTAGGTAGCGGATGGCACTATTCACAAAAGTGGCTGGCAGCGCAATGAGCAGCCACTGCAGCAGCTGCCAGCTGAAGGCCCGTGGCTGCTTCCGCACGATGCAGCGGGCCAGGCGCCCATCCAGTCGGGCTACATACACCGACAGAAAGGTGCGACTGACCAGGGCCGCTGTGTGCAACCCCAGCAGCGCAGTCTCCCGGCACAGGACCTTGGGGAAGAGGAGCCTGAGAAGCCACAGCAGCCGATGTGCGAACACGCGGTTGGCGCTGGCGCTGCTTTTGCTGCCCCCAGCAATTGCCCCGGCACTTGCCCCCATCTTCTGGTTGCTGCCAGGCCTGCCTCCGCTGCCTCGGTCGCCCCCACTGCCTCCACCACCACTGTTGCTGTCTCTGCCACCTTGGCCACTAGCCTCCGCCTCAGCTAAAGAGGAGGGCTGGGGCTGCATCGCCAGTGCCTGGCGGACCAAGGGGTAGATCTTGTGCACTCCATAGGCTGTCAGGGCCACCACCACAGCCAGGCGCCGCAGGGAGGTCGCCCGGGTGGGCTGTGCCTTCGAGAGCACAGGCATGGTGTCTGCTTGAGAGGGTGGGCACGTGAACTGCTCGCTGGGGCTTCTGGGATGGTTGGTTGCCCTGGTAACAGGCCGGTTCCCAGGGATCCCAGCAGGCAAAAGGGCGTCTACCTACGTGGTTGCCCCCAGCAACCAGCCTGGGGGGCGGTCTTGAGGTCTCTCCAGATCTCCCCGAGGTAACTTCTCTGGGTCTCTCTAGTTCTCCCTCGGGTGGCTCTCTGGCTGTCTTTTTTCAGTCTGTCTGTCTCTCTTGTCTCTGTCTCTCCTTCGTGTGTCTCAGTCTTCGGTCTCTCTCTGCTCTCTCCTCTATCAATGTCTCACTCTCCTTCTTCACCCTCCTCAGTCAGGCAGTCAGTCAGAAGTCAGGGATCCCTACCCCACTGACAGTCTCGTGAACCATGTAGGGTCAGGATTTGGGGTAGAGGGGGTCTTGGGAAGGGAGTGCTATCTTCTCTTCTTCCTCCTCTTAGTCCTCCTCCTCCTCCTCCCAGGGCGCGGCCCCTCCCCAGGGCAGCAAACTCGACCGCTCCTCAGCCGGACTGGAGCGACAGTGACTCCGCCACCGGCCCATAATCCCCACCCACCCCTCCCCGGGGGCGAGCCAGATTGGGGGGGGGGGAGGAGGCGGAGCCGCAGCTGCTTGGGCCGCCGCGGGCTACGGCGACTCCGCCCACCTCACGCCTCTAGCTACTCCCCACTCCCGCCTCCGAAACCATAGAGACTTTGGAGGACTCAGCCGGCTGGAGAGGCCACCTTCCGGCTGGCTCCGCCCCCAGGGAAGGTGTCACCGGTAGAGAGCAGGCGCATTCGGAATTCTCACGCTTTCCTGCCTGGCCTCCGAGGTCACAGTGGCAGTAAGTGGAAGCTGTGCCGCGGTTGGTGGGAGGGCGGAGAGGAGGAGGGGCTTGAGCAGACGACTTCCTGTTTCCGGTCGGTGGGCATAAGGCTGAGGGGCGGGATTTGGAAGAGAGAGTTTGGAGTTCGAGCTCTCTAATCTTGCGATTGTGGTGCAGAGGCGAGCAGGTGAGGCGCAGCTTCCGGGGGCGGGCAAGGCGCTCTGCGGGTCGCCTTGAGCCAGGGGGAGGGACCCCCACGAAGCTG
>NW_025375689.1:0-1595 GCF_016433145.1 Gracilinanus agilis
CCAGAGCTGATGAGCCATTCCACTGGGTCATACAAATGTTATCACTTATATCTATTTCCATATTATTCATTTTTGCAATGGAGCAATCTTTTAAAACTAAAACCCCCAAATCATATATCCATATAAACATATGATAAGTCATGTGCTTTTCTTCTGTGTTTCTACTCCCACATTTCTCTCTCTCGATGTGGACAGCATTCTTTCTCATAAGTCCCTTGGGATTGTCTTGTAGTAGCAGAGTCCATTATATTGGATTGTTCCACAATGTTTCACTGTGTACAATATTCTCCTGATTCTGTTCCTTTCACTCTGCATCAATTCCAGGAAGTCATTCCAGTTCACATGGAATTCCTCCAGTTCATCATTCCTTACAGAACAGTAGTATTCCATCACCCTCAGATACCACAATTTGTTCAGCCATTGAATAGCTTACATCTTAAACAGCTTTAAACTACACAAAGTCTTTGGAGACATCCTATTAAAGCTTTAGGGCTGAAGGAATCTCAAAGGTCATCTACAAAGGTATTCTTATTTGGGATATGACGGCATCTGTATAAAGGAGATGTAACTTGCTTTTCTCAGAGAGCTCTCCAGCAGATATTTGGACAATAGGAACACCCACCACCATTACCACCACCACCACCATGATTACTAAATCTTGCCATCTTGTCAGGTTTGTGAGTTTCCTTTATTCCTCAACTATTTCCTCTTTCCATCCAGGTGATCTGTTCCAATGACAACTCTACTTTTCTACCAAGATCTTTACCAAAAAAATTCTCCATCTTGCTTCTCCTCTCTGATTTTGGGGATTTGTCCTATAAACATATTTTCTAAATATACAATGCTACTACTCTCTCTGTCATCATAAAAATGAGAAGAGAGTTGGAAACTCACCAATAATGGTGTGGCTGAACAAAATGTGATATATGTGTAAAATGCAGTATTATTGTTCACCATAACAATAGTAAGTATGGGAAATTTTGAGAAATTAGGACAACATAAAATGAAAACAAAACATTATAAATGATTTAAAAATATAAATGAAAACATTAAAAATGTAGCTTGACTCAAATTAAATGTAACGATTAGTATAGGTTCCAGAGGACAGATAAAGAATTATACTTCTATGTGCTCCCTTTTGATGGAAGGATGTTGTGTTGGGGGTGACCAGGAGAGAAGAAATTTAATAGTTAGGTTATATTCACTGTCTTTCTTAATTACAAGACAAGATTTGGAGGAGAAGGAGGATGGAAGTGAAGGTGAGATTACATTGGGAAATTATTTTAGTTTTTAAAAACTCAGTATTAATTTTTAAAACCTTTACCTTCTGTCTTAGAATCAATACTATGGATTGATTCCAAGCAGAAGAATAGTTATGACTAGGCAATGAGGATTAAGTGACTTGCCCAGTCATACAACTACAAAGTGTGTGAGGTCATATTTGAACCCAGAACCTCTCACCTCCAAGCCTTACTCTCTATCTCCTGAGCCATCTAGGTGCCCCATCAGCATTAATTTTTTTAAATTAAATGCATACTCAACCAGATCTCTGTTTATGTAATGGTCCTATCCCTCTAAGTATCATATATATATAT
>NW_025375690.1:0-1110 GCF_016433145.1 Gracilinanus agilis
AATGTAGAGAGACCAAAATAAATAGAGACACACAGAGAGAGCCTGCACGAGTCAGAGAGACACAGATGGACAGACTGAGACACCCAGAAAAGGGTTAGGAGATAGAGACACAGAGAAATGGAGAGAGAAATCAAGATACCTGGGCCCAGATACCTGCCATAGACCACTTCTCCATTACCATCAAAAGCGGGGTTTGGTTTAATGCAGCCTTTGCTACAGTAGGACTAGGGATCTTTTAGGTCAGAGAGGCTAGGCTCAGAATAGGAAATTACTTTGAAAACTTAACCGCAAGGGAACAACTTTAGATTTGGGGGGAGATTGAAGTAGTTGATATTAGTTTAGGGTTATTCAAATTCCTTTTCCACCTTTACTTATTGTCATAAATGCTACAACTTTATTGAGTGGTCTCTGTGTGTTACCTCAGCAAAGGCTCTGCCTGCCTGGGTCTTGTCAGTCTATCAATCCACAGTTACCCTATTAACACTGGTTCTGTAAGCCTTCCCAAACCTGTTAAATCTTCTGATACTGGCCTATATTAATCATTCTTGTCCCATCCCCTAAAATCACCCTCTTACAATCCTCACCAGTGTTTTGCTTTTTTTTTTATCACATCCTCCCACTTCCCCTCCCTCCAGTGACCTCCCCCTTCCCTTATCTTATTCTCCTTCTTCTTCTCTGTAGGGTAAGATAGAATTCTATACCTCATTGAGTATACTTGTTTTTCCCTCTCTGAGCCAGTTACGATAAGAGTAATATTTAAGCACAGCCTGTCACCATCCTTATCCTCCCTTCTTCATAATAATTTTTCAAGCGTCTTTATCTTATGTAATTTACCCCATTCTATCTCTCCCTGCCCTTTCCTCTCAGGGCAATCCTCTTTTTCACCCTGTAACATTTTTTATATATCATATGGGCAGTTTTCTTTGATAATTTATTTTATTATAATGGCCAAGATTTTTTTTAATCAGGGCTTTCATGTAGTCCAATAATTCCTAAATTTTCTCTCTTGGATATATTTTCCAGGTCAGTTGATTTTTCAATAAGACATTTCATGTTTTCTTTATTTAATTGTTTTTTATTTCTCATGAAATCATTTGTTTCTAGGTGTTC
>NW_025375691.1:0-3140 GCF_016433145.1 Gracilinanus agilis
CCCAGGACCCCCGTCGGCCGCCCCGCTTGCTCCGGAGGCCAAAGGCAAGCCCTCGGACGCCCTGGAGGCGGCGGCGGGGGCCGCGGGGGAGGGGCTGGACTACCACGTGCTGATGATGTTCACCAAGGCTGATCGCAGCCCCTCCCTGCAGGCCAAGGGCCGCACCGCCCTGCGCTCGCTGCTGCGCCTGGCCAAGCTGGACGCCCACGAGGTGCTCAACGTGCACCTGGTCAGCGAGGAGGCCAGCAAGGACGTGGCCAAGAAGCTGCTGCGGGAGCTGCTGCCCGGCGCCGCCTGCAGGTGCAAGGTGGGTGAGCCGCCTGGCGTGGGGGGCACCGAAGGGCACGGGTGCCATCTCCCAGCCCCCCCCTCTGCCTGCCCAGGAGCCGCTGGGCTGCGATGGCTGTGGGGGGCGGAGGGGGGGCTGCTTCATACTGCAGGGCTCCCCCTGCCATCCCGCTGGTGCCCGGGCCTGGTGCGGAGCCTCGCTGGCACCTTTGGGAGCTAAAGGGAAAGGCTGCTCATCCACGAGGTTTGGGAAGCACCCACTAGGCGCAGGGCCCTGGGCAAGCCGGTGAGCCCCCCAATGGAGCGCCCGCTGTCAGGGAGCTCCCCAGCGGACTGCTACCTCCCTGAACCCCCGGAAGAGGGGAGGGAGCTCTGAGGCCACTGCCTACCCACCTCTGCACCCCCACTGGCCCAGGGGTCAGGAAGTTGGCCCCCCTTCCCACATTTCAGTGGTGCCCTCAAGCTGCCAGGCTCTGTGCCCTGCACGTGCCATTCTTATCTCCTTGGGTGGGGGTGGGGGGGCTCTTTTCAGCCCCTTTTACAGGAAAGGAAACCGAGAGTTTGAAGGGACTTGCCCAGGGTCACACAGTGAGGTCAGATTTGAACTCGGGTCTTGGCCCGCATTCTTCTCTTTCCCATCCAAGGTTCCTTCAGGCGCTCTCTGGAGGTGCTCTGCAGTGTGTGTCTCTCCCCTGAATGGTGCGCGGGATGGGCTGGACCAGGGCAGGGAACATGGGGCTGTCTGGGCCCTCATTCTGGGTCTCAAGCGTCTGTCTGTCTGTCCCGCCGCCCTTGTCGTTAGGTCCGAGGCTGTCTCTGACGTTCGCTGGCCCACGGCTCCCCCCCCCCCCCCACGAGCTCCTTCTGGCATCTGTTGGCTTTTAGGCAAGACGGTCCACTGCCCAAAACGTTCCTGCGCCGCCAGCTCGAGCGTGGAGCCCGCCAGACGCCTCCCTGAGCGCAGGCCCTCGTCCTTGGCGATGCCCCGGCGGGTGGGCATTCCAGGGTTCAGGAAGGCCAGGGTCCCCGGAAGGCCGGCCGCCGAGGTCCCCGTGGACGTGGCCCGGCGAGGAGCTTCGGGAAGATGGACGTCTCCCCTCGGGCGGCCCGTGCTGGCCGGGGAAGGGAGGGTCGTGGGAGTAAGAGCCGCCGGCCTCCCATCGGAGAAGGGGCAGACGCCAGCAGCGGCCGGTTCTGGGATGAGGAAGCCAAAGCCTTCGTCCAAAGCCCTAGAGGGGTACGCGGACGTCGCGGCAGCTCACTGCCGTGGGGGGCACCGCCGTGGGGGGAAGCGGGGCGCCGAGGCACTGTCGGGGGACCTTTTTGGGGCTCAGACCCGGAGTTCTCAAACTGCGCAGTTGTGCGTCCCCGGAGAAGAGCCCAGATGGTCCCCAATACCGGTCACAGCTCCCTTGGTGGCGGCCGAGAACTGGAAATGGAGGGGACGTCCGTCCGTTTGCTGGGGAGAGGCTAAACCAGGACCGGACGGTGCCCGAAGTAAGGACACGAGCCCGGAAAGGGCGAGGGGAGGTAGCGGAGAGGAGCGCCGAGAACCCAGAGCTCCGCCGTCACGGCCAGGCTTGGCCAACGCTTGGCCAATGGCCTGTGAACGGTCCCCTTTGGAGAAGGGCCCGGGAAGGGCATTGTCCATTCCGTGTGCTGGAGGGGAGGGCACGGAAGGCCTGAATAAACAGTGAGGAAAAGGGAGCCGGTGGGAGACCTTCCTTCTGCCCTGCCCCCTCGACCCCCCTCCAGCCAAACACGGTCCTGGGAGTGAAGATGGGACTCCGGCCCTGGGAAGGTCAATCAATCCGGTGGAGGCAGCGGCCGTCTCACGGACCGCTTCTGTGACGTCTCCACGGCTTCCCCGGTGAGATGGCAAGAACCGGGAGACCAGAACCAGAGCCTGACGCAGGCCCGCCCCAGGCCAGCCGCAGGACGGGAGGCAGCACTTTCCCATGGCTCAGCCCTGAAGGTCCGAGTCCTGCTGGAGGGACTAAAGGCAATTCTGATCAAAAACGGGGAAGAGGGAGCCCATCGGCTTAGCTCGCCAAAAGCGCTTAGTGAGCGCCGGCTGTATGCGCAGGAGTGAAACATGTTATTCAGCTCTAAACTCTCCCTCCTTCACCCACTGAGAAGGCACGAGGCTGCCCGTCGTTCCTGCGAAGGCGCGCAGAGCATCCTCCCGCTAGCCGCGCTTTGGGGGAAGCGTGAGAAGAGAAAAGATACCCGCTCGTTGCAGGGGGGTCTGAGGGGATCGATGACCGTCAGAAACCAAACGGCCTTCTCTTGGGGGAAAACAGACACAGAAAAGTAAATTCAGGAAAAAACCAAAGCGAGGACCGCGAGAGGGCCCCGGCCCCGGGGAGATGGATGTGGAGTCCCTGAGCTGAGCTGCGAAGGAGGGTGGAGGTCCTCACACACGGCCGCCGCTGGAGTTTCTTAGTGAAGGAAGGAGGACGGCCTGGGCCCAGGGAGAGCCTCTGCTGGATGGCCTGGGGGGTGGGTGACAGCCGGGTCAGCCCGGCCTGCGCGGGGGCTCCTCGGCCTCCCTCTCTTCCTCCTCTCCCACCTCAAGTCATCAGCCCAGGACTTCCTGGCAGTTGCCTCCCTCTGCCTGTTCCCAGGATGCCCTCCTCCTCCCTGAGGGTGTTTTGGGGGTGCCTTGAGGCGGCTCCCAGGGCCTAGTCAGAAGCTCCTGCCCTGCTCTGGGCCGTCTCTTGCCCCTTCCAGGGAATCCCCCTTCAGAGTTCTGCCTCCCACTTTAGATTGAAATCTGGCGACCTTTTCCACTGTGCCCGGCTCCCTCGGGGGCACCGATGCCCGCCTCCTGCCCCCGTGACCTTTGAGGG
>NW_025375692.1:0-2801 GCF_016433145.1 Gracilinanus agilis
AAACCATATATATATATATATATATATATATATATAATAAATCCTTATGTGTTTATCTGGACTTTACTTGAAGACCTTAAGGGTCAAAGAATCCAATGATTCCTAAAGCTGTTCATTTCATTTGTGAATAGCACTAATGGATAGGGAGTTTTAAGGCAGTGAACCTAGTCTGACACTTGTGAAAAATAGACTTTAAATGGCTCTTTGGAACATACAAAATGTTCTGATTTGGGAGACAGTGTTTGTCTGCTCAGCACTGAACCATTACTCAGACTATAACACATTTATTTATAAGGAATATTTTCTGACTATATAAATATATGAATGCACATCTGCTTCTATCAATGTCACCCTTGACATTTAAAGTGTTAAAATAAAAGAGCATTTCATTGTTCTCAGCATCAGAACCAAATTTCTAATAAAGGGCTTTAAGACAGTTTTAATTTAGGTAAGTGTTGGACCATGTGCAGAGGGCTGTAGTTGTACCCATGAGCCCTAGCAGGGCATCTCTTCATTTACCAACAAGACATACCCACAATTTGGCCTTAAATTTGGGGGCTTTAACATTTACTGCTTCTCTCATTGATTTGTGTACCTCAGCTTAATCAATCAAGAAGTAATTATTAAGATAAAAAGATAAAGATGAAACACTTCATGACTTTGGGGAATTTATAATTAAGTCAAAGGAAGCAAAATGGACATATTTATGCATATTCAAAATTGGCACATGATAATTTGAGGGGGAAGACATTAGCGATTGGGGAAGGGTAGGACCAAGAAAGCCTTGACAGTAGAGGAAAACATGACCTGATTTATTCCTACTTTTTTTAGGTATTTTAAGGGGTTTGTGACCAACCAAGTTCAAATCCTGTTTCTGTTGCTTACTAGGTATCTGACCTTATGCCATCCATTTCCCTTTGAAATTTGAATTTCCTCATTTGCAAAATGGAGATAAAACTATGTGCACTACAATTTCATGGTGCTACTATGGGATTCAAATGAGATGTTGGCAATAAAGGTCTTTGCAAACCTTAATGTCTCATATAAATATGAGTTGCTATTATTTTTGTCTGAAATGTTCTATATAACTTTGTAACGGAACCTTTTTGTTTGTTATTTTTTTGTTTTTGTTTTTATTTTTTAAACCCTTACCTTCTGTCTTGGAACCAATACATAGTATTGGCTCCAAGGCAGAAGAGTGGTAAGGGTAGGCAATGGGGGTCAAGTGACTTACCCAGGGTCACACAGCTAGGAAGTATCTGAGGCCAGATTTGAACATAGGACCTTCTGTCTCTAGGCCTGGCTCTCAATCCACTGAGCTACCCAGCTACCTCACCTTTTTGTTTGTTTTTGCACCCCTTCTATACCACTTATTTCCTGAAGGGGAAATTTACTTCCATTATCTCACTTGATTCCCACAAAATCCCATGTTATTGATAGCACAGGGACTATTATCCCAATTTTACTAATGAGGAAACTGAAACTCAAAGGAGGAATGGCTTATCCAAGGTCACATAGTCAGAAAGTAGCAAAGGTTGGATATAAACCAAGCTATTTTCATTCCAGGTCCAGTGCACTTTATACCCTTCATCAGTGGCCCCTTCCACAAAGACACACAGGCTTCTCTTCTAGATTCCTGATTTCATAATAGGAAAAAAACAATACTTAGCACATGTAGTACATTACATCAACATATTCTCCTCTGTCTCATTCACTCCATCCCATAATAATCAAGGCAGGCTCATATTATCAAAATAGATGTAAAGAAAGTCAATTACTTTATGGTCTCTGTGAGCATAGGATAGTATTACTCAATAATCACTTAATAATTTGATCATTTCTTCACTAAAAGATCAAATTTCGCCAAAAGTGCCACCAATAAAGGTGCAAAGCAATCATATCTCTCTCAGGGAAGCAATGTTTATAAGGCAGACAAAATGTGTTTCCCTATATAAAAGCTCTTATCACTTTTGGTCTTCCATTCCCCAAAGGACACATCATGCATGGGCTATTCCTGTGTTCCTTAAATTGACAACAATATGAGCCAGACTAGCTCTTGCTTAGTCATTCACCCGTTCAATACCCACAATCTCCCTTCTCCCCTGGCACCAGCATTTTGATACATACACCATTCTGCCTGATTCAGATTTTACTTGAAGACTCTATTTGCTCTGATGGCATCCTGTGGAATTCTTTAACTAGTCTCAGTAAAAGCCAAGTTGACAGCAAACAGTTATAACTGCCCAGACTTTTGGTCACAAAAACCACTCCAGATGCTCTGACAAGTCCTTAACCAACAATTCCTGGGCATAAGGGCTTCCTTCTGTTAACACAATTAATCTCTCAAGCCAGTGTTCTAGGAATATCTTCGGGATTTCACAGCATTGATGAGCAAATGTTGATGCAAATTACAATCAGATTGAAGGCCCTTGGTGAAAGAGGATTTATTTTGCTTTTTGATCTCTCATAGCTCTTTAATTCCCTTCCTCCTGGGCCTTCTCAACCAGTATCCATGTAGTTTTGTGGGAAAAGTGCTCTTCTTTCTCTCTCATTCTCTCTCTCTCTCTCCCTTTTCCTCCCTTGCACCCTCCCCCTCTCTCTTTCTTTCTCTCTTTCACTCTCTCTTCCCCCTCTTCCTCTCTCTCTCCCCCTTTTCCTTTCTCTCTCTTTCTCTTTTCCTCTCTCCCTCCCACCATCTCTCTGTCTCTCTGTCTCTGTCTCTGTCTCTGTCTCTGTGTCTCTGTCTCTGTCTCTGTCTCTCTCTCTCTCTCTCTCTCTCTCTCTCTCTCTCTCTCTCTCTC
>NW_025375693.1:0-3517 GCF_016433145.1 Gracilinanus agilis
ATATATATGCATATATATATATATATTTAGACATGGCAAATAAAACCAGAATGACTTACCTAAGGGCACCTAGAAAATCAGTTGAACAATTAGAATTAAAGATGGATGAAATAAATCCATCAGTGAAATGGACTGCTAACTTTGAAAGTAGTAGACATGTTGACTCTATGGTTTGTACAACATTATAGTACAATTGCAGCCTGAAACAGAAAGACTTTCTTATAAAATGCTTCCATTATGAGCAGATAATTGTTCATATTAATATGATAACTTAACATTTCCAGAGAGCTTTTATCACACACAGTATTATATCCTAACAACTACATGGTAGATAGTATGATATTAATATTTTTTATACATGAGGAAACTGAGGCTTAGATAGACTAAGTGGTTTACTTCCAAAATGATTCAGCTAGAAAGTGTTTGAAAGTTTCAAACTTTAAATCTTCTTGACTTCTTGCATGTGTCCCTGCCTTGTGATATTTCCCAAGATGACTCTCGGTGGCCTTAGTTTTAGTCTTCCCACATCTCATTAAGGGAAGTCTATCTTGTTTACTTCAAGATATAATAATCAGATTTGTTTGGTAAATGCAACTCGGCAGACCACATTTTTAACTTATGCGATACAGTGCCAACCTCTTATGTGAAAGCCATGTTCACTTAATGGGAATAATTGATATTGGAGTTAACATTATCCACATTTTTCTAGTTTTTTTCAAGGATCTCTTCCTTTTGAGAGAATGAGGTATTATCAATAGGTAAAGGCACAGGAGCTTTTCCGTATCATTCTTTTGTCACAAAAATCACTACAATGAACAACTAAAGAAATTCAACACTAAGAAAATTATATTTCATTTAATAACTTCCTGGAAAATATTCATAACTGTCTTGCTGATCCTTGGGGGCAGAGGACTCTAGTAGACCTCTTCCCCAGATATGCCATGTACATGTAGTTTGATATTTATTTGCTTTCTTCTAAGGAAGACTCTAATTCCACTAGAGTAGAATGCAAAGTCTATTCAGAAAGAGCTGAGGAAATACTAGTGATGAATGGTATGCTAGAAATATTGTATTATGATGATATTATAGCAAATGGAACAAATAAGTTCTGATAACGTATTCATAACCACAATAACATTTTTTAATCAATGGTGTCCTTTTCAGTATAATATAGTATTCTTCTAAATATATTTATGAAGCATGAATGTAAAGTTTAATAACCTATGCATTCTTCTCTTTTTAAAAATATATTTAGAATATTTTCCCATGTTTCCATGATTCATGATTTTTCCCACCCCTCTTTCTTCCCTGCTCCTGGAGCTGACAAGCAATTCCCTTGAGTTATACATGTATCATTGTTCAAAACCTATTTCCTTGTTATTCATATTTGCAGTAAAGTGATCTTTTAACATCAAAATCCTAATCATATCCCCATCAAACCACGTGGTCAATCATATGCTTTACTTCTGTGTTTCTGTTCCCACAGTTCTTTCTCTGGATGTGGATAGCTTCTTTCTTATAAGTTTCTCTGGATTGTCCTGGATTGTTGCATTTATTCATTATACTCTTAAACCAAGGATAAAATCATGAGTATGTGTTCAGTATATCCATGGTATGTTATTAATCCATCAAATTGATTTGTTTATATTTTCATTGCATTCTTTTTGGGTTATATACTTACACAGAAATGTAACATCTCAGAGAAACATATATTTTTAAAGTTTATTTTTTTGTTTTGTTATCTGAAAGCATAAAGCTTGGAGTTCCAAACAAAATATGCTTGGTGGGGGAAGGGTAGAAGAAGGGACACATGCAAGCATGAATATTTATTAAAAATTAACCTGTCCTCTTTGCCACCAATGACTAAAGTAAAATTATAGAGGCATGTATGATAATTATCATCAAAGGAAAATCATTATTATACATGCCTTACATGTTATACATTATTACACACATCACTTATGTCTGTAGGATATTGTTGTGAACTTTGAATTTGAGAGGGTACATAATTTACTATTTTAATTAATGTATACTCCTAATGGGAAAATTTCCTAGGATGCACTTTATTGCAATTTCATGAGATAAACCTCAGTCAATATTAAAATGTATGATGTTGGCACATTTCTCTCTGCTAAGCTCATAAGAAAGCTTCTTTCTTCCTTAATTGTAAAAACAATTTGCTCAATTTCCCCCATACTATCAATCCTTTTATTTCAATTAAACTCAAGAATATATGGACACACACACACACACACACATGCAAAAAATAAAATAAAATACTCATTAAAAAAGTCAGGGATGTGATGGTAAATGTTGAACAATGACTCTAAAAATGTCTCCACAAAACATTTTTAAGTTTAATTTGCATCATATTTTCCATCATTTTATTAAATCTAGACAAATAAAAATAATAAATCCAGATCTTATTTGTAGCATTTTGCTGATTTCTATACTATAAATGTAAATACTGAAAATTTATTAATCAGTTGAAGCCAATTTGAGCTGCTTCCACCTCAATCCTGATTTATATGTCCTTATGTGAGATACGAGGAAGTAAAAATTATTCAACTTGAGATTGGTTAGAAAAGCAATGTTGTAAAGCTGAGTCTTGAACCCTGGGTTTAAATACCATCTCTATCATTCATTATTTGTGTGATCTTGGGCATGATGGTTAATGTGTTTCAGCCTTAATTTCCTTTTCTATAAAATGAAGGGAATGAGACTATCTGATATCTATATCCAATACAGCTCTATATAGTAAAATATTTAAAATACACATATATATGTGAATATATTATTATATAAATATGTAACACAATAGGCATACAAATCTTATATAACATGATGTATGTACATAAAATATATGAGTATATAAATATGTAACATATATGTCAACATAAATGAAAAAACCACTTATGTAATGGTTAAAACAAGGTAGCTGTTACTTCTACATTATCAGACTAAACCCACTTGATCTTTTGCAATAGTGCTATGTTTTTTTTTTAAATACCCAGAAAGCATAATGTAGAGTTAGTAGAACTTCTTACAGTGGTACAAATATAAAATGTAATACATTGGTCAGAAATAAATGAATTACTGCAACATGTCAATATATAGAAATTGCATTTGGCACAGAACAAACTCACAACATTTGATAAGAAAAATCACCCTTCTGCACTCCATATGTCATTTCCATCCTTCCTGTAAGTGGCAAAGTTTTAAATTACATTAAGTTAAGACCCAAAGCCCAGAAGCATCTTTCTGTGTTTCTTTGTAATATACATCTCCTAGTAATAAATATCACTCTGAGTTATCATATTGGGTTCTTCCCAACTCTATCCAGGGTGGTCTTAAATTGTTGGTTATAATCTGCATTGACATCATATAACTAAAAACAAGAAGAAAGGGAAAAAAGGAGAGACAGAAAAGAGAGAGACAGAGAGAGAAAGAGAGAGAGAAAGGGAGAGAGAGAAAGAGAGAGAGAGAGAGAGAGAGAGAGAGAGAGAGAGAAAGAGAG
>NW_025375694.1:0-3904 GCF_016433145.1 Gracilinanus agilis
ATATATATATATATATAACCCTTAAAACATTTTATTTACTATGGAAAAGTCAAACCTAAAAGGAAGTTTCACTTGCCAAATAAGAGATTATTCTCCATAAAGCAGGAGGAAGCTCTACTCACCACACAGACCATCAGTCAGTGAGTACAGGTAAGGAAAGTTTCACCTAGATAACCTCTGAAAAAGGAGCCTCATATTTCGTTCCTTAGATCACCGTGTGAATTTAAATTGGAGGATTCTGGAGAACAGTGATTACCTAGTCAAAGGTTTGTTTGGTTTCCCCATTATTTTCCCTATCAAATTTTTCTTCTGTGGTTTGAGGAATGATGCACTCAGAAGTTAGGATCAGAATATAGAATGATGTAATGTAGAGATTTTGCCAAGTACATTATCAGAATCATTTGTTATGTTCAGATCATTCCTGTGACCTAACCTAAGTATAGTTAACTCTTCAGCAAACAAAATTACTTTAAGTTGTTTAAAAGAATGAAAATGTATAAACAACAATATAGCTCTCTACTGATAGCACAGTTCAAAATTGAAGATGACTTAAATTCAAGTTCTGAAATTTTCTAGGTATTTCATTCAATTCAACTGACTGTGAGAGGCTTAGGTGCAACAGCCAAAGGCTAGGATAACTGAAAGTAGCCTAGAAACAGAAGGAGAAACTAAGAAAACAAACAAAATAACAGTCAATACAATTATATCTGCTAACTTTATCCAAAGTGATCAAGGGGCACTTCAGAGTTCATGGTTGTCTGGGACAAAGGCTAGTTATTTGAAGACAAGTTATAAAGAAATAAAGATCAATTTAGGGTTTTTCAAAATCAGGTTGTCAAAACTAAATAAAATGTTTATCTTCATTGTTTTCATATTTAATCCTGCACAAAATCCTACCCCAATTGCTCATTGTGGCATGGAGGTGATACTAGGTTCTAAATTTCTGCCAGTAGAGTGAATGTAGGAAAGTCTTTAAGTACTGTCTTAATCATATACTGAACCTTTTTAAAGAAAGAAATTATATAAATATGGATGACTGATCAACAATTGACTGGCCACCTAGAGAAAGATTCTTTGCCCACAATTGTATGTGAAACAGAGAAAAATAAAAATCAGAAAATGTTGAAAATGGTAGAAAATTTAGAGGCAACACATAGTACTAATTATTAAGCAGATATTAGATCATCTATAATAAACTTTAGCTTTGATCTTAATATTTAAAAAAGGAGATTCTTATCTAGGGACTAATGAATGGGCACAGTGGAGGGACTGAACTATCATTTCTATTGTTCATATAATGAATAAAATCACGAAATGGAAAATTCACCTAAAAAGAAAAATGGCATTAAGTTTTCCTTGTAAAAGAAAAAAATGGAAACAAAAATTGATTGAGTTAATTTTATTGTTCATCCAAAGGTAACAAGAAATGCTTCAAAGGATATTTGTTCAATTTTATTTCATGGTGGTCATACAGATAGTTCGAGAAGTAGGTCTTTTAGTTTGAGTAGAAGAACTTGGAATATGGATATTTGTGGAAGAATCAATGCATAAGTTTAAGTCCCCTAGTAGGAGATCAACAGCTGAGGAATATAGGAAGACTATGAACCAGGTGCTGAATTCATTGAGGAAGGAAGGAAGGAAAGAATACCCTCAAAGCTGATAAATAAAAGCTATAAGATATTGACTGGGTCATAAATGTAGAAGAATTTTATGAAATTAAACTTAGGAGACATAATTGTGTGTTAATGTAATGAGCAGTAAGGAATGTTCTGATTTTTGGGAATGGGAGAGAAATTGTAGCCATGTTGGAAAGGATGGTTAAGGCAACAGTGTTATCAAGAGGGAATCAAGTTTCAGAATGTCAGAAAATAGAAGCAATGAGAATAGAAGAATTTTAATATCAAAAGAAGTTTGTTAAATGTTGGGACAGGTTTTCTAGAGGTCAGAATGAATAATACCAGCAGATCTAAGCAGAATATTGATGAGGGGGTGTCCCAAGAATAAGGTTGAGGTGAATGAGAATAAGTGAGCTGGTTTTGTTCAGTGAGTGATTCAGAATCACTTGACTGGGAAGAATATAAACTGGATGAGAGGGAAATAACCATTGAAATGAAGAGCTCTGAGGTAGAATTGATAGATAAGGGTATTCCTCAGTTCAAATCATGCTTCAGACACTTCCTATCTGTGTAACTCTGAGGAAGTCACTTAACACCCATTGCCTAGCCCTCAACTGCTCTTCTGCCTTGGAACCAATATATAGTATAAATTCTAAGAGAGAAAGTAAGAGTTAAAAAAAGTGTGAATACAAGCAGTTAAAGGTTCAAAGCCTATGTATACACAAATATATAAATGTAAATTGATATGCATGTTTTAGGGAGCCATTACAAAGGACAAACAACTGGTTCCAGGGAGGACAAATTGGCTATATTTGCATTAATCTAGTCAAGAGTGATTTAGACCATTTTTACATGACTATATATGATTTTGATTTCTTCATCTGAAAACTTGAAGGCAGATATTTTTGATAGCAATGCTCTACCAGTACTCTTCTGTGGTTCTTAATTAGGGGACATTATAGCCTCTGAAGAATATGTTTTTATTATCACTCAGAGGTGAATGGTTACTGTGAGCAGGCTGCAATTGCTAACGGTAAGGACCTATGAAGAACAAGAAGAAAGGGTAAAAGATGTCAACAAAGAAATGTATGCACCAAACATCTTGGCCATTATTATTCACATTATTTAATTGAAGCTTCAATCAGAGTGGCAAATGAAGAGAGGATATCTAGCAAAGGAGTTGGATTAGCAATGAGTGGGAGGAAGCAACATTAGCCATTAATACAGAATCATTCTATAATAACATCTTGGTTAATTTAGGAAAATATTTTAATGTAAATAATTAAAATTACAAATCAAAATGAATATTATTAGAATGTGAATATGCATAATAATCTGAAGTCCTGTAAATTTATAGCAAAAGAAAATGCATAGGAGTTTTCTTTTTTGTCACTTATCTAAGTAGAAATGTTAAATGGAGAAAATTAGATGCAGATGATTTGTTCCATTTTAATTAAAGGGACAACATGATGCTGAGGGGAAGAAAGCAGGAAAAAATATTAGTCATAGAATAGAGGAGGTGAGTTCAAGTTACTGATTCAACACAGTAGTTGCCTATATTTGACACTTAAATGGTCTAATCCTCAGTTTTTTCACCTATTAAAAATAGAGATAATGATATTTTTATTCACTGTCTGACAGCAGATATAAGGAAAGAGCAATGTACTACATAATTGTGATCTTTTTTTTAAGATCTTTTGGGTGTCAAATGAGAAAAAGAAGGCAGGAGTGGCTATTATGATTTCTGACAAAGCCAAAGTTAAAATAGATATGATTAAAAAAGACAGGGAAGGTCATTACATCCTGATTAAAGGCAGTATAAACAATGAGGAAATAACACTGCTCAATATGTATGCACCAAGTGGCATAGCACCCAAATTCATAAAGGAGAAACTGGCAGAGCTCAAGAAGGAAATAGATAGTAAAACCATACTAGTGGGAGATCTAAATTTTCCTCTTTCAGATCTAGATAAATCAAACCGAAAAATAAATAAGAAAGAGGTAAGAGAGGTGAATGAAGTCCTAGAAAAATTAGATCTAATTGATATGTGGAGAAAAATAAATAGGGACAAAAAGGAATACACCTTCTTCTCAGCTGCACATGGCACATTCACAAAGATTGACCATGTTATAGGCATAGAATCATTGCAAACAAATGCAAAAGAGCAGAAATAATAAATATAACCTTCTCAGATAATAATGCAATAAAAATAATAATTAGTAAGGGCACTTAGGAAAATAAAAAACTAATTGGAAATTAAATAATATGATTCTTCAAAACCAATTTG
>NW_025375695.1:0-8635 GCF_016433145.1 Gracilinanus agilis
TATATATATATATATATATATACAAGTTACATCAAGATAAATAGGAAATAATTAATAGAGGGAAGGCTGAGAAGTATTGGGAACACTTTCCTGTAGAAGGGAGGACTTGAAGGAAGCCAGGAGGCGGAAAGGCAGAAGAATAGTGGAACAGAAGAAAATATGGGCAATGGAACGGGTAAAGCTAAACGAGATAGGGATCAAAGTATGAAGAGATGTAAGAGAAGAAAACTGTCACCTCAGTCATCACATATTCTGAATCACAGGATTTGAGATTGAGAAGCAGAAGGGAACTCTAAGACTCTCTAGAAACCTCACAGATAGACAGATAGACATTGACATAGACATAGACATAGACACACACACACCCCTCATTTAACAGATGAGGAAACTAAGGCCCAGAGAAGTTAAATGACTTCTGGCTCACCAGAAGGTCATGAAGACAGATTATGAACCCAGGTCCTCTGACTACAAAATTTGTTCTTTCCTCTCTATCATTCTGCAGGAAGAGGGTATGTGCCCACTACAGCAGAGGACTAACAATTGATAAAGGCATCTCCCCTTTCAATTGCTTCACTTAATGACCATGGAATTGGTAGAGAACTTTATTAATGCTTTCCTTCTTGGACTTTTAAATTCCCAATAAAAGGATAAGGTAGAACTCACTCTTCATAGCCCTTCTAGGCACTCAAATCCAAGGCTATTGGAGATGAAGTTTACCCAAAGGATATAGTGCACATCAAGTCTGTAGGAACCTTTCAGTTTCCAGACGAAGGACTCATTAGAGTTTAGGCTGGCCCATAACTACAGGTACCAATGTGATAGTTATTTTTATTATCAAGTAACATTCACTAAATTAATTGTATTATCTCCTACATACATGCTGATAAATACAGTATAATAATTATTCATCAGTAAATTATTTTATTATTTGTAAATGTAAATATGACATGCCCTATTATTTAAGTGCTTTACAAACATATTTACACATCTAAATTCAAAAAGGTACTCAGGGGAAAATTCATTTATTTTAAGATTTCAAAAAATGAGGCTTTTATGTTGCAAACTAATAAAGACAAAGAGGTTTCCTTTAAGTTTGTGTAGTTTTCTTTTAAAATTTTTTCATCAATGTTTATGTTTGGAATTATGCAAATAACTTCCCAAAAGGTTCAATTATAAAAGGTTTACCTTCTTCAATCAAAGCACAACAGAAATCCATACTGAAATGAATTCATAATTGTTATTGGTTCTAATAATTCCTTGAATATTTTTAAAATATAAAAAAGAAAATGAAAAAATTCTAAACCCAAGTTTGGGATATGACTAATCAGATTCCAAAATCCAGTGCCATTTTCTCAGTCCTCATTCTTCTTGACCTCTGCAGCATTTAACATATTAATCATTCTTGCTTCACCCCAGCCCTACTTAGATCCTCTTTCTTGTCTCTGGATTTTGGTAACACTATCCTTTCCTGATTCTCCTCCTATATGTCCAAATGTTCCTATTCCATCTCCTCTGCATTAGACTCATCCACATCAGTGAACCATGTGTGGGTTTACACCATGGCTTTGTCCTGAGCCTTGATATTCGTTTATCCATCTACTTTTTCTCCCTCTCATTGTGATCTCACCAGCTCCCATACACTTCATCAGTCATTTCTTTTTAAAAAACTGTAGCCTTCGTATCCATACCCTTACCTCTCTCCTATACTCTAGTTAACAAGTTCTTTCATGATATTTTTAATGTTTTAATTATTATTTTTATTTTTCCAGATTATACATCAATACAATTTTTAATTATTATTTTCAGACATTTTGAAATCCATGTCCTTTTTATCCTTCCCACTCCTTCCCAAGAAGGCAGGCAATATGTTTTAGGTTGTACATATGTTTTCATACAACATCCATTTCCATGTTTATCAAGTAATGAAACAAAATATATATTGCTTAAACTGGAGAAAAATTCATGGAGGAAATAAAATGAAGAATGGTATGTTTCCATTTGCATTTGGACTATGGTCTTTCTATGCAGTGGATATCCTTTTTGTCATGAGCCTTTTGGAGTTGTCCTGGATCCTTGCTTTGTAGATATTAGTTAAGTCATTCAGAGCTGATCATAGTACTTTATTGCTATTTCTGTGTACAGTATTCATTTGGTTCTGCTCACTTCATTTCACAACACTTAACAAGTCTTTCCAGGGTTTTTTTGTCATTATCTTGTTTGTCATTTCTTATGGCACAATAAAATTCCATTACAATCACATACCACAACTTGTTCAACCATTAACCAATTGATGGACATCCCTTTAGTTTTCAGGTCTTCATCACCAAAAAAAAAGCTTCTATAAATATTTTTGAGCAAGTAGGTTCATTTTCCCCATCTTTAATCTCTTTAGGATAGAAATATTGCTGGGCAAAATGGTACACACAATTTTATGGCCCTTTGGTCATGGTTCCAGATTGCTTTCCAGAATGATTTTATCATTTCTCAGCTCCATCAACAGTGTATTAGAGTCCCAATTTTTTCACATCCCCTCCAACATTTATGATTTTCTTTTGCTGTCATGTTAGCTAGTCTGATGGGTGTGACACAGTACCTCAAAGTTTTTTTTTAATTTTCATTTCTCTAATAAATAGTGATTTAAAGCATTTTTTCATATGACTAAAGATGATTTTAATTTCTTCATCTGTCTATTGTCTATTCATATCCTTTGGCCATTTTTACCAGTTGGGAAATGCTTTGTAGTTCTTTCATTATCTTAATCTGAATTGTCCAGAGATATCTCAAAACCTATATGCCAAAAATTAAACCTCATTTCTAGCCTAATGCAAAACTTTCCTAAATGGGTCCTCTTCCTCTAGTCCCCTCTAATCCAATATCCACATATTTAATTATATTCCTAAAGAACACTTCTCTGCTCTGTTCATGAAACTTCCGAAGCTCCCTACTGACTTTAGGGGAAACTACAAAAACTCTGTTGGGCATTTTTAGCCCTTCAAAGTTTGGCTCTGCCTTTTTCCAAGCAGCTAGGGGGAACAGTAGATAGAACATTGGCCCTGATGTCAAGAAGACCTGAATTCAAATTTGGTTTCAGACCTTTGCTAGGTGGGCAAGTCACTTCATCTCCATCTGCCTCAAATTCTTCAACTGTAAAATGGCGTTAATAATAGTACCTACCTCCCAAGATTGTTGTCATTCATACAAACTGTTTAACACAGTACCTTGGACAGAGTAGGTACTTAATGCTTTTTCCTTTTCCTTCCAACAATCAGACTGATTTTATTTTCCTGCAATGTATATTCCATCCAAACTGCTCTGCTTGCTGCTTCCCATGCACTATGTCATATCCTACCTCCTTTCTTTTGCACTGACTGTATCCTATGCCTAAAATATTCTTCCTCCTCAATTCCTCTGCCTCTGCTTTCTTGGAACCATCAGCTCCCTTTAGGGGTCAACTCAAGTTACAACTCCTAGGAGAGACTTTTTCTTATTTCCTCCACCCCATCTTAATGTTCCCCTCCCACAAAAGAAAAAAAAAGACTTAGTATTTATTTCATATATATTTTGAACTTACTTATCTATGTACAAATTACAATACAAAAAGAATGAAAACTCCTTGAGGACAGGGACCTCCAGTGCCTAGAACTTAGTAAGCATCTGATGAATGTTTTTAAAGCTGAGCTGAACATTAAGCTGATTTGGCAGCCCCAATAACCTCCCCCTTTGTTATCAGAATAGACACAACCTCATGGGAGTGGTGTTCTTTTTACACCAGTCAGAATTATCCTGATGAGGCACACTTTTTTTAAAAAACTGTTTTGCCATTTATGGCACTCATAATAAAATGAAAATTAGAGTGAAAAAATGTCTCTTGCCCAGAAAATTTATTGGCAAACATAATTAGGACCTCAAATGCAGTGAAAGCTTTTAAATCATCTGTCCTCATAAATTCAAAGTGCTCATTTTATCCCCCATCATTCAACCCCTTCCTCAAGTCTTTCTAGACATAAGCATTTTGTTGTCACTATGACTCACAGGGAACTTGGTACAGGCTGGAGGCAGATAGGCAAACTCCAGCAGCTTAGGCTGAAGCTTTGCTTTCTGTAAGGAATGTGACCCCACTGAGGGAGTCCACAATGTGACCTTCGGAAGAAGCTTGTTTCTGTTTTTCCAAGTGACTGTGGCTTTGAAGTAGCAATGACTTACATTCATCCCTTTTATAGTTACGAAGCAATTTAAGAAGTAACTGATTTCAGGCAGGGCTTTAAAGTTTGTAAAGCACTTAGGAGCATGCTATCCAGTGACCCTCACAACCACTCAGAGGCAGGTGCTTATGGGAATGATTATTCCCATTTTACGGAGGAGTGTGAGGGTCAGGTCCATTAATTAAACAGTTTGTTCAGGGTCGTACAATTCAATTTATTTCAGCATACATGGAAGCTCCTAGGTACCAAGCATTGGGCATAGAGATAAAAACTAAACTGTGGCTACTCAGGAGCTTACATATTGAGGGGTTGTGAGTTGTGGCCAGATAAGAAATATTAGATACGTATAAGTGTATATAATGTATGTATATGGGTATAGATGATGTTTATTTAGCTATAGATTAAACCTAGATTTTAGCTATAGATATACACATACACAAAATCATTGGACAGGGACTGAGGAGAGCACTAACAACGAGGAGAATAAAGGAAAGGTCTTGTTAGACCTTTGGGGGAACTTGTGCTGATTCTGTAACTAAGGATTCCAAGAGGCAGAGGTAAGGAAGATCATTCTAACCATAGCAGACAGTGTGTGGAAAGGCATGGGATTGGACATGCCCCTAATTTCTGATGTTAGTAAAGAAGTTTCTTACCTAAGGAGGGAAAATGTGACATCACATCAAATGGCACCAATTCCATGTTCAATGATATAGAGTTAATGCATCAAACAAGGACCTTCATAGAGTAGTTCCCCAATATACAGTAAACTTGCTGAACTATGGACAATGATGTACAAAAGTTCACCCAACTCTGACAATACACATTCCCTTCTCAAAAGAGAACAGATGAAGCTCTGAACTATAGTGTAGAAAAAAAAAAGATTGATCACTGGTCAGCCTTGGGCCAAAAAAAAGGATCAGAGACCATAAATGAATGAAGTTGCTATTTCCTCCAATGTAAAGTTTCTCAAGGGCCAGGACCATATCTTGCTCAGTTTTGCTTCTCTCACAGGGTCTCACACACATATGTCCTCCAAATAGATGAATAACTACATGACTTTGTGCAAGACTCCTCTTTTTACTGCATCTTGGTTTCTCTTATAAATGAGAAAGCTGAACTCAATGACCGCCCCCCCCCAAGTTCCCTCACAGATCTAAAAATAAATAAGCCTTTTAGATAAGGTCATGAACACCATGACCACATTGTGTGGCATCATAAAGGGAGCTATAAGAGATAATCATAATGCAGATACAGTGTAGTAGGAAAAAACTAGAATTAGGAATCAAGAGACTCAAGTTCTAGTTCTAATCCCATCCTTAACTAACTTCACATCCTCTCTGTAGCCCAGGTTCCTCATCTGTAGAAATGGGATAGCATCTATCATCACTATTAGACAAGATTCAGTTCAATCCAATGAGCATTTAATAAGTGGCTCTATTCCAGGTGCAGTGTGGTAGTAGGTACAAAGGGTCCTCAAAAGAAACTGCAATCTCATCAATTCTAGATTTCCCTCCAACAATGGAGATCAAAATTCACCTGTGGCTACCCATTCTACAATAACAGTTCTTCACACGGGAGCCACCCAACATGCTGAAGACTTTTCCCTCTCTCTCTTCCCACTTTTCAAATGAACCAATGAAACACTCTTGTTTATCTGTCATCACTTTCCCTAACAACTTGAGCAGTTCATCTTCTCCTGCAGTCATTAAATTCCATGGTAATATCTCTTCTTTGGAGTTCTTGTTGTTTATATGTTGCAACTTGTTCACACCCAGGATGTTTCTCTCCCTTGCTGTCTGTAAGATATTCATCTTCAGTCCTTGAGGCCCAGTAGTCATCCAGTGGTGATCCATTTCTTATTACCACCCAAGTAAAATATTAGTCTTTAAAAGATAAACTTCTGAATTTGTGGGAAGCTTGGGATCAGCAGATCTTTGCAATTTACTGAAAGTAATCCAGAATTCTCTCTGTCCTTTTTTCAATTCTGGAACAAATTAATTATTCTTCTATATTGTCTTTCTTAGATATACATAATTTTGGGCAAGCTTCATAAAGTGTCCATCTACAGTCATGTTGAAGTCATAGTGATAGACATTCTTCTTTCATTTGGTTTTTCCTATGTGGAAAGACCCAGCAATTCATTTGAGTAATTACAGATCTTTAAATATAATGTCTGGAAGCTTGAGGCAATCAGTATAACATCACCATCAAACAAAAGCATATAAAAGACCAACATCTATAGGGAAAGCTTCCTTGACCTGGTGCTAGAATATGAAAGAAGAAAGAATTTATTTCTGACCTTTATGAACTTTTTTTCTATTAAAAAAGAAAACAGGACTACTTTTTGTCTCCTTGTAAATAGGCTAAAACTTTAAATCTACTCAATGCCCCAGTTTCTCCATCTATAAAATGCAGTTGAATCCCTCATTTACCTTCCAATACAACTGAATTTGGAAAAGAAAGTGAGAAAGTATCTGTGAAGGTTTTTGAGTCTTTTGGGAGAAAAATTTTGTGAAAATAAAAAATGAGAGTAAAATTTAATGTCTCATGGAGAACATTAGGCAAATATTATGAAAGTCAGCATTGTAGCAGGAGCAAAAGAAAATAGAAAAGGGAACTTTAAAGAGTTGTCTCTTCTGTAATTTTATTAAATAAAAATTTGCAAATGAATGCAGTGGTTAAGAAACTGAATATCTGGAGCTGCATGGAGCCAGCAGGAGTGGTGGAAACTTCCGTATAATGAAGTCTGCCAGTGCTCTGAGGTGGTCTGACCTACAACACTTCTCTGTTCTAGTCCTTACCTTAGCTTGAAACTAAATCAGGGACTGTGATATCAGGTAATAGAAAACATGAAAATTAATCAATAACTATGAAAGTAGACTGATTTTAGCTGGTAGTTTGAGAACTGACTTCATAGCTTCTCAGGTGGGAAAATTCAGTGACTTCCTCTATTTCCCCACACCTAGAAAAATGTGTCATATGATATACATCAAAACTCAGTGCTGCCTCAACAGCTGACACAACGGGCATGTAATCTCTGTCTGACAGAACTGTGAAGTTCAGTCAACAGGTTCCCAGCATAGTCAAGTCTCATCAAAATCACCTTAAAGCTATCTTTGCCTTCCCAGTGGAGGCTGTAAAATTCTGTGATTGACTCAATTTACAAAATAAGTGTTGACATGCAGACATAGAAGAGGAATCCTGAAACATAAAAACGAACATAAGAAATCCTTTCAACTGTTAACATGAGAGACTATAGTCCAATAAGCAAATGGATCTGTGACCTCAATAATGTGGATATGCCCCCTAGTAATACAAATTGCCATGCATCCATCACTTTCCATCTCCCATGACTCTTTTTTTAAAACCCTTACCTTCTTTCTTAGAATAGATACTGTCAGCTTTAAGGCAAAAGAGCAGTAAAGGCTAAGCAAATGGGGCTAAGCAACTTACCCAGGATTACACAGCAAAGAAGTAACTGAGAACAGATTTGAACAAAGGATCTCCCATCTCTAGGTATGGTTCTCTATCCACAGAGTCATTGAGCTGCCCCTTCCTAAGGACTTCAGTTTTTTTCATTTGTAAAATAAAAGGATTGGACTTGTTTTTAAACCCTTCAATTCTAAAGCAATGATCCTGTGATATCAGCAAGGAAGTGTATAAGAAAAGATAAGATGTTCATATAGTAAGAGTGGAAAGCCCAAATGAAAACAAGATGAATTTATAACATTTCAATGTTTTTCATCCTTCATTTTTAAGAGAACCAATGATATTATGGGATTATGTCTTAATTTGTAAATGAATTGTATTTAAGTGAGGCAGATTTGTCCAAAGTTATCAGACTCACTTCTCCCAGAGTCATTGAAGCCCAGTGGCAAGATAAAAGTCAGGATAACTGATGATGGCCCAGGATGCAGTGGAGGACTCTGACATCATCATTATCTGACCAAACCCCCAGCACTCTACAGCACCTGCTTCAGCTGCCTTCATGGCCATTGGAACAAATTTTTCACATCAACCCATTTCACTGGAAGATGCTTGGGATAGACGCCCCCAACTCACCTGACAAGTGGGTGATCTATTAATCATCCTCAGCTTGGTTTAGTCGACATGCTAATACAGTTTGACGGGGTGTGGCTGCTGGACATGCTCCAGCTTGTTAGAGCCACAGTTGAGAGTTGAGTGAAAGGTGAACACCAAATGTGAATGGTCAACCCTGAAAAGAACTCTACAAGTCCTCACACCAGAGGCATTAGTGTTCCCCGATTATCCCTTAGGGAATCTCAAAGGGAAGGAACTAATTGTGGTGGGGGACCAGGAAAGTCTTCATGCAGAAGATGGGAGTTTTTTTTTTTTATTTTTTTTTAACATTTATTAATATTCATTTTTGACATGGTTACATGATTCATGCTCCACCTTTCCCCTTCAGCCCC
>NW_025375696.1:0-7851 GCF_016433145.1 Gracilinanus agilis
CCTTCCTTCCTTCCTTCCTTCCTTCCTTCCTTCCTTTTCTTTCCCTTTTGTTTTAGTATAAATTTTAAGCCAGAAGAGTGGCAAAGGTTAGGCATTTGGGGTTAAATGACTTGTTCCTGGTCACAGAGTGAAATAGGTATCTAAATGATACTTGGTGGTATGGGGGATTTCAGATAGTCAAGGAATGATTGTTATGATCAGTAATCAGAAGTATCTCAGGGTTTGGGAAGGCCAGCAGGATAAATCTTACAGGATATCCAAATGATATAAAACAGGGTTTATTCGAGGTAAGGGAAGGAAGGGAAGGGAATTGGAATGATCTAACTAAAGACTCTAAATAAACCTCCCACCAAATCCAGTTGTTATCTTCTTAAAGTTGGTATCTGTACTATCAATAACCTCTCTACCTATTAGTCCCAGTTCTGATAATACATATACCTCACTAACCAAATTGCCCCCTTAGATGGTGAATAGAGTTGGAAAGGTTTGAAGGTAAACAGGAACAAGGGCTCAAAGGGAAAGGATCTCACTGACAGATGGCTTTAGATGTCTCTAGCAGCTCTGTAGGAATATCTGTCAATCAGAAGCAACTGGATACACACACAGGAACAAATAGTGGTATCAGAAGGACACCACAAGAAAGGGAGAAATAATCAAACTCACATGGTCCAATTATATTTAAAGTTTTCCTATTACTGAACTAGTCCTATATTCTTGGTATAAATTCAACTTAGTCATAGTGTATAATTTTTGAGACATATAGTTATAATCTCCTTGGTAATATTTTATTTTGAAATTTTTGTATCAATATTCATTAGGAAAATGGGTATATAGATCTCTTTTTCTACTTTGGCTCTCCCTGTTTAGGAATCAAGATTACATTAGTGTCATAGAAGGAATTTGGCAAGACTTTCTCTTTTCTTATTTTTTTTCTAGATATTTAAAAAAAATCCAAAACTAGATAAATTGTTTTCTAGAATGTGCTTGTAAATTCATCTGGTGTTGAGGTTTTTTTAGGAGTTTATTTATGGCTTCTTGAATGTTTTTTTCTAAGATATAGTTATTTAAGGATTCTATTTCCTGTTGTGTTTATCTGAGAAATTTATTATTATTATTTTTTGGTAAGTATTAATTTCACTTGCTTTGTCAGTTTTATTAGCATATAACTGATTGCTATTTTTAGTAAGTTTTTCATTGTCTTTAATAAAATTATTGCTTATTTTATGACTTATTTATTGATCCACCCATTATTTACAGTCAAGTTATTTGGTTTCCAATTAATTTTTAATCTTTTCTTTAAAGGCCTTTCATTAAACATAATTTTAATTTGTGTTATGTTTAATAAAAGATGCATTTGATAGTTCCAATTTTCTACATTTATTTTTGAAGTGCTTATGCCTTAAATCTGGTCATTTTTTTTGGTAAAGGTGCCATATATAGTTGAGAATAGGTATACTCCCCTCTATTCCCATTCAGTAAGAGAGATATTGTGAAGGTAGAAATGACAAGATTTGGCACATTATTAGATATGTGAGATGAGGGAGAGTGAAGATTTGAGGATAAGTCTGAAGTTATGAACCTGGAGACTGGAAGGATGTTTATACCTTTGACAGAAACAGGAAAGTTTAGAAGAGAGGAGAGTTCGGAAGAAAGATGATGTTTTAGACATATTGAGTTTGTGATGTTCAATAAGCAATTGGAGAGCTACTACTGAAGCTCAGGAGAGAGACTGGGCTGGATACATATGTGTGCATACTCATATCTCTAGTTTTGCTTAGTTTGTCTGTGCCTGTCCATGTATCTATATCTGCAAGTTATTTGCAGAGAGATGGTGGTGAAATCCACAAGTTGAAGTTACTGAGAGAGAGAACAGAAAGAGAAGTTCTAGGACAGAACCTTGGTTATATACTTACAGACATACAACCAACATTTATTACAATCTAGACACTGAGTTAAGGGATAGGGATACAAACACAGGCTAAAAAGAAAGATGAATCTTTGCCTTCAAGAAGCTTATTCGGAGGAGTATGGTTTGAAGTCCAAAAAGTCAGGAGAAGATCTGAGAGGAGGATACAAGCTGACTCATTTCCACGTGGTTAACATTCCTACCATGTGCCAGGTACTGTACTAAGTAAGGATTGAAGACATAAAAAAAGACAAATGATTCCTTGTCCTCCAAGAGCTCAGTCTAATGGGGAAGGCTATGCAAGCAACTATAGGCAAACCTGATGTATACAGATAGAATAAACTGTGGGTAGTCTCAGGGGATTGGGAAAAATGTCTTGCAGAAGGTTGGCCTTCTGCTGAAACTTGAAGGAAGCCAGGAGGTGGAGGGGATAAAAAGGAAGAGAGTTACAGGTACTGTAGATAGCTAGTGAAAATGATTGGCACCATCTTAGAACTACACTTCATAGAACCTGGTCGAGTGCCAGGATTTTCTTCATCATAGCATTTCCTGAAGAATGAGATCCTTGTGATTTCCTATACTGTCTCCTTTTCTCTTTCCCTAAGCTCCTGTTCCAATGACCTACTACCTTGTCATTCAATCATTTTTGTCATGTCCAACTCTTCATATTTAGATTTAGTATGGTTTGTCATTTCTTTCTCCAAATCATTTTCCAATGAGAAAACTGAGACAAAAAGGGTTAAGTGACTTGCCCAGAGTCACATAGCTAGTGTCTGAGGTCAGATTTGAACTCAGGAAAGAGGAGTCTTCCTGACTCCAGGCCTGGTGCCACTTCAATGTCCCCTCCTCTATTAGGGGATTCTCAAATCCCCTTTCAAAAGATTTCATTTCTTATTCCTCAGCTATTTAGGGAAAACAAATATCTCAAGTTGATAAATTGCACTTAAGTGTGATTCTAGTGAATTACAAGAAAATCTTTCAACCTTAAAATTGCTTAGGGCTAAAGAGCTTCTAGAATATGTCACTATCCAATAAAGTCAAATAGCCTCAGGAAGTTAAGAATAAACCAGTGAGGAGACCATAAAAACAAAGGCCCCCAATAGCAACAGTGGAGAGTCATATTTAAGAGAAGACTTTTTGACTGAACTAGTTTAAATGTTAATTTTATTACACAAGAGGGTACTTCGCAACTCCCTGCCATTATGGAACAATTAAAATGTAGTTCCTTATTAATTTTTACTGCTATCCTAGGGTAATTAGTAGCACATAATGGGAAGTGCAGCTCATTAATGAGTAGATTTTTGAATGTGACGACAGAAATCTGTTACTTGTGCATCCCAAGCCCAAGAAGGGGAATAAGTAAGATCCTCATTGTTACTGGATTTGGCTAGTGACTTAGATGGATTGTTTTTCAATTTTCTTTTTTTTTGTTTCAGCATCCTTTCTTCTTACACCCACTTCCTCCCTGCCAATCCTTGGGCTTGTTCTAGCTTTCTTTTGGTGCTGGCACCCTGCATTTAGTCCAGATAATACCCTTCCACCAAGATAGGTGGTACTTGTTATGATGCTTATTCTACCATACATGTGATCGATTATAATCCTAGAATCTCATTGGCTTATAACCTGGTCCTTTCAGCTGTGGTTAAACTTTATGCTCTGAGTGCCTGTTAACATAATTGCAAGACCATGCCTTATTTTGAGATGCCCCATTAAATCATTTTGTGATGCCTGCTTATGATTGAATTATTTTGTAATGTTCAAGGCTGCTTGGGTCAAAAATCTTTGAGCTACCTTCTTTTGAACAACGAATGATGGCAGGGCTTGTTGATTCTGAAAGATCACTGAGCAGAGCTGGGTGAGGTTTACTTGGTTTTATGCAGCTGAAGTGGCCATGTTTCTGATAAGTGTCTTTAGTATGCATACATGTTTTAACAATTTGTGAATTTGGGTGTTTTCCTTAACTTAGACCTAAATTATAGATATCTGAATGTTTTATATTGTATTTAAGGTAGAGTTCTGGAAATAATTTAGTGTCTACAAAATCCCCTTCATCCAAGGATCTGGAGTTAACTTGCAAACACTGATTTTTGTAACACTCTTTCCTGGGAAGCCATGCAAGATACAGAGCTACAAAAGCTAATACAAAAGCATGCTGATTAGGGGCAGTTATAGAGAATTAGGCCTGGAGTTGGGAGGACCTGGGTTCAAATTTAGCTTCAGATACTTCCTAGCTGTGTGATCCTGGGCAAGTCACTTAATACCAATTGCTTAGCTTAGAATTAATTCTAAGAGAGAAGATAAGAGTTTTTTAAAAAAGAAAAAATATTAACAATGAGTTTATATTTATATGTCTCTTCATGATTATAAAGGGCTTGATCTCACAATAACCTTGTGAAACTAATATTTAATAAAGATAATCCTTTATTTTACAGATGAGAAAGTTAAGGCTTAGAGAAACTAAAGTCATATGGCTGCTAAGTTGTAGAGAAGAAACTGAAACCCCAGATCTTCTGATCAAAGTCCAATGGTCTTTCCTCAATCCTCATTCTACTTGACTTCTCTGGGGCATTTAGCTTTATTGATCTCCCTCTTCTACAGGATCTTATCTCCTCTCTGCCTTTCCCAAGCATTGTTCTCTCTTGATTTTCTTCCAACCTATTTGGCTTTGCCTTCTCAATCTCCTTTGTTGATTTGTCACATTACCCAAGAATGGATCTACCCACGGTTTTAATCTAGGTTATTCTTTTCTCTCCACACTCTCTCAAGGACTTCACCAGCTCCCATGAATTCAATGATTATTATGAGTAGATATATGACTTCCAGATTTATATATTCAGTCTTAGGCTCTCTTGAACTCCATTCCCACGTAACCAACTGACTGACTATAAAACATTTCAAATTGCATGCCAGCTAGGCATTTCAAAATCAAGTTATACAAAACAGAACTTACTGTTTTTCTTCTGAAACTAATCTCTTTCCCAATCTCCCTTATTCTTGAAAAAAGCATTGCCATATTTCTAATTACCCAGGTTCCCAAACGAAGTCATCTATGACTCCTCATTTTTACTCTTCCTCCTCCTCCTCCATAGCCAATCAGTTGCCAAATTTTGTCATTTCTACTTGTGAAACATCTCTCACATGCCTCTTCTTCCCTACTCTCAGAACCACTACCCTAGTCTAGGTTCTCTAACTTGGACTACTGTAATTTCCAAAGCTTTTGTTTGTCTTTTGTTTTTGAAGAAGACCAGTGACATTATGGGCTGGTGTCTTGACTTGTGCATGAATTGGTTTTAAGTGAGCTTCACAAAGTCAATAGCCTCTTTTCTCTTTTTCCAGAGTCATCAACAATTTTTGGTCTCTAGTTGAGTTTTGTCTAACAGTGGTTTGAAAGACCTGACCATGGAGGTTTTGTATGATTAAATGTGAAAGAAGAGGAGGCTATGGTTTGGGGAGGCAATGATCTCTTTGAATTTTTTCACATGTTGCCAAACTATACAATCAAAACACCTCTTTCCTCTCTCAGCTCCAACTGTTTTCTTTCCCTGCAGGCAATCTTACCCCTTTTTAATAGTACTTTTATCACTTGACATCTAGAGATCAGAGTTGCCTCATGGAACTAATAACTGTCCCACTTTCAGCAATATGTAGCTATTTCAGATCATCCTCAGGGTTCTCTGGGGGCAAGTAAGCTCATATTTCCAACCTGACTTAGAACCCAAAAGCAGATAAGGCAGTTAGACAAGGGAATGGCTCATAGATGCTAGTTCAAGCTTAATGTGTCTTTAGGTTTCCTTTAAATTTCTAGGGTAATCACAATACTGCCAAAGCTTACTTATCTGCTTGCTATGTCTAAGATTACCTCAATTCAATCATCTCTTCAAGCTTTTCTGCCCAGTGATCCTTTAACTCTCTGCATTGTTTCTATCCCTTGTTAGAGTTCTATAACTGGGCTCCTTTATTCCACTGGAATCCTTAATTCCAACCAGTTTCCATGTACTGTAACCTGGAATTAGGCATTTTTCTTCCTGTGACATCCTTTACATAGAAGCCCGTGGTATGCAAGTGGCTTTCCTTGCTTCTAGAGATTTCTTCTGCCAAGCTTTCCTTGGTGGACTCTTTTGCTTTATTTGATAATTGTTTTATTTGGTGGAGTTAGATAAACTTCAGGCAGGGGATCTGATTCCTACATATCATGCCAAAATTGGCTGCTCTATCAATAAAGAGATGAAAGTTAATGAGATGAAAAAACCCCCAACAACTTTTGGTCTCCCTGCCTCAAGTGTTTCCCCTCCTCTAAACAGCTTCCAACATGAAGTTCATAAAGTCTGATTATGTCTTGCGCCCCACCCCTTTCAACAAACTCCTCTGGCTTCCTATCACCTCTAGGATCAAATATAAATTTCTGTTTCATTTAAAGCTATTTATAAGCTGGCTCCTTCCAACCTATGTTATAGAATGTTAGAAGGTATTTGAGAGATACTAAGTCCAGGTGAATCCCTTGAGTCCAAGGTGAAATGACTTGGTTAAAGTTGCAATTACACAGGCAGTGGGAAGGTTGGGACTTTAATTCAGGTCTTCGGATTCCCTGGGTCACTCACCTTCCATTGCTTCTCATTCGACTCCTCTCCCTGAAGTCACAACCCAGGTCTAATGTTCAGCTTAGATTTCCTGATCAGAGGCAGAAGACAGTGGTAGCAGCCTTTCTGCCTCTACACTAGTCTGCAGCCATGCTTTATATAAACACTAAAATTAAACTGAATAAGAAACTGAAAGATATTTAGCTCTTTTCAGGCAGGAGAGGATTATTAATCACAGTACCCTCCAGTAGATGGCAGAGGTAATTACCAAAAAAACCCCAAACTGGCTGGCAGAATCGTGACTATCCTGTCATAGAAGGGGCTTACTAACCTTAGTGTCTTTAGGGAATGCTAAACAAAGCATAAGGTAGTTCTGAAGATAGCTAGATAGATGAAGTCTAGCTTGGGGAGGGGCAACACCCAGCAATGAACAGAGAACTCAATGACATCACCAGGAGACATCAAAAGATTTTTAACACCAGAAGCACAGGTGCCCCAGACACATGTTACTTAATTGAGTTGTGTTCCATTTAAAATCCTTAGGCATGGTCATTCTTCCCATTAAGGGCATATGTATTTATCGAGAATAAATTCTAGGTTTAAGAGAGGAATATTCTGTTCATGCTTTTATTCAGATACTATTTTATTTATGCCTTTGCTTTGAACTTTGGGTCCTTTTTGACTACTTTTGTACTGAAGGAATTTCATGCACTGTATTTTTGAGAAGATTCTGACTCATAGGAGACAGGGCAGATTGCTGGTTAAATTCCTTCTTTCCCTTTTTGTTCTTCTACCAGTAATGATTATACTGGTATGAGAGACCAGAGTATTGAAGTCAGTGGTTCCCTGAGAAGTATTATTTTCATTATGTGTTCAGGTGATATGTAGTGATTCTGATCCTCTCTTCTTCCTTAATTCCAGGAACATTAATCTCTCTCTATTTCTTTCTCTGTTTGTCTATGTCTCTGTCTCCACCCTGCCTCCATAGATAATAACTGCTGTTATTTCCAATAACACTTCATCAAAATAGGGAACAATTGATTTCCAATACTATTTTCTCTCAGAGGTGAAGGAAGTTCTGATGAAAAGACAAACTGAGGACCTGTGGACCTAGAGTCTTTCACCTGAGGAGTATCTCAGACTCTCAGTTTTCCTATTTGTAAAATGGGAGTATCTGAAGCTTATTGCCCTTGTTGATTTTTGATACTATATAAATGAAGACAAAGTCAAAGATTCAGTCCCCACAAGGACTGTTTTTGCTATGTTTTCCATGATTGCAGTTTCCCTGACTAATCCAGAGGAATCTTCTTCTTTCCTTCCTTCTTTCTTTCTCTGTTTTCTCTCTCTCTCTCTCTCTCTCTCTCTCTC
>NW_025375697.1:0-1201 GCF_016433145.1 Gracilinanus agilis
CCCAACTAAAACCATAAATACATGGATGTGGAAGACAGTCTGCTTTGGTCTGCAGCCATTTCGCTCCAAAAATACCTTCTCTAGATGCACCAAGGATTTTGGGACACCTTGTATTTTAGCTTTATTAGCTCTCACCCCATCACCATTCCTTCTAGGTGTAAAATGTGGAATGAATGAATTCTGCATTTTCATCTTTTAAATAATATGCAAATGCAAAATTATAGCATCCATTCAACATACTTAGATTAAACACCTACTATGTGCAGAGCATTGTGGATAGACAGTGGGGGTGATGCAAAGTTCAAAGAAGACACAGTTCCTCTGCGCTTAATCAAGCTCACAGCCTAATTTCTAGCTTCTGTAAAAACACATCCCTCACATGTATGTAATTCACAATATCTAATAATGTGGAGTTTTTTTTCTTGTTTAAATCATTTCATATTGGCCCCAAATTATAGTAACTGTACTTGCTACACTCATAAAATGTTCTTGTTTGCCAGTGGTCTTCCTGCTGTGCTAGTGATTCTCTCTCTCTCTCTGTCTCTCTCTCTCTCTCTGACACACACACACACACACACACACCTCATATCTCATCTTTGAGGCCAAGCTTGGTCATTATGATTTCATAGCATTCAGTTTTGATGATTTTGTTCTTATTGTTATTTACTTTGCTTCCCCTCCCCACACCTGCCTCTGCTTACTTCACTCTGGATCAGTTCAGAGAGTCTTTCATGTTTCTCTGTTGTCATCATTATTGTCATTTCTTATATCGCTTATATTGTAGCCAAAGAACAGAGTTCATTAGCAGAAGGAAGAGTAAAAAAGCCAAGTGAAAATTCATCTTTGCATATCCTGGGCAGACATCAGTGGTTCCAGGGAAGCTGCTTTCTTGGATGGCTTTCCCCAGTGAGATTATGTGTTCTGTACTGTGAGCATCCTTTTTTTGGTTTTGGTTTTTCCTTTTTACATTGGCCTGTGTGATAGAGTTGGAAAAGAGAACAACCATCTGTTTGTTGAGTCAGTGAGGACACATGGGTCCCCACACCCACCAATGATCTACTTAGCACTGGATCAGTTTAAGGATACAAGTCATGTCTCTGACACTAGTGATCCAAAGACATGCAGATGGATAGAGACTAGCCCCTCAGATGCGGGTGTTTGTTCAGAAGCAAGAAACTTGCCATCCAAGTGGAATAAGCTG